>NC_086153.1:102512128-102815158 GCF_035149785.1 Candoia aspera
GCATAAAGAAAGAATAGACTAGGGACCGAGGTATCCAGCCTAGAAAGCAAAACTGTCCAATGATCAACCCCAGGTAGCTCTTGTTATTCACTGGGATTCCCATTCTGGCCTAAAGATCACAGATAAGGAAGTCGTGGGAAATGAGACCTTGAAAAAAAAAATACTTCACATATACAGAAAAGCTTGTCTGCCATTTTGCACATATGCAAAATATACAAAAAGATTCTGAACATTCTTGAAACAGTACCATGCACCAGAAACCACTGAGGTGTGAAACTCAAATTTTGCAAAACTGTGACCCTCTAAAATGATAAATGAATTTGTGCAATCCCCCTACAATAAAACTCATGATTCATTAAGGTTAGGGAGGGATAAATATACCATTTACTTTTAATAATTAAATTAACTTCATAAATCAAATGAAACAATGATAGAACCTTACACTTTTTTTTTATAACTTGTTTCCAGATGATGTTCAATGTGCTTAGTTTCATACCGTCAGTGCATGGTGTTTTCTGACAACTAATGAACTAAGGCATTTCTTTCCCAGCAATAGAAACACTTCTGAAAACAAAAGAATTGTAACTTCTATCATACTTCCTTCACCTAGCCATATTTTTAACAATACTGGTAGAATGATTATCTTTAGCTTTTCTTTGAACACCCAACAACTTTTTCCCATGTTGAAAGGCTGGAATTTTAAAATAAAGGATAGAATGATAAAAATACTGAACTTCACCAAAATGTACATTTCTGTGAACTGTCTAAGAATGGTAGCTATACAACTACACTTCATGCCAGTGGAGATTTCAGACACACAAATATTTCTGAGAGAAGCCAAACCCAATTGTCAATGGCCAATGTCCATAGATCACTAATACCTGATCATTTGTCAGCTGTTATACACTGCAAAAATTAGTTTGGGCCCTGGAATTCATCCTACTTTAAACTTTGAGAAAGTGTGGGAAGGAAGTGGAGAAGTGCAGTATAGGTGAAAAGAGGCAACAGAATCCAAAGTAAGAGCTTTGGGAAGCAAATGTTTCTCTCCTTAATCAACTCACTGTGAGTCTGGCTGGGAACTGACTCTTCCTGTTTTCAAGATTACGTTTTTACCCCAGACTGGCATTAAAGAAATTCATGTAGTTCTTGCTTCTTTGGTTTGCCAGTCATGTGAGGTTTGCCATACATCAAATTACAAATCTTTATAGACTTTTTGATGGAAGGCAATGGATAAATTTAAACATTTTATATGATAATGTTCTGCAACGTACGTAATTTAAAGAAAACCATTGTTGGCAGTTGTGTCTTTACTAAGAAAATGAAGCAGGTGGGAAATCAGTTGGTAAACTTATTAATACTCAAAGGGTATTACTGGGGAGTGTGTGTGTGTGTGTATGTGTAGTGGCCCCTCTTCTGAACTGTTTCTGACTCCCACACACACGGGTGGGGGACAACCCACAGTTTGAAAAACATTCCATATTGTGAGTTCCACAGACAGGGACAACCACAGAAAACATTTGATACCAAATGCCAGTCTGATGGGCTGGCTGCTGTTGGAGGCAAGCTTTTCCAAATTATCCTAGTGGGCAGTGGGAATTTTACAGGAAGATGCATTCTCTCAGATGTCCTGGGCCAAGCATTTAAGGCTTTAAAATAATAAATAACACCTCATTACAGTACCTGGAAACAAACTGGCAGCCTTTTGCAACTGGTCTAATATGGCCCCTAGGATACTTTGTATTGCCTGTTGACAGTGCCACAGAGAAGTGGACTTCAGGGCCATCAGTGTATTGAGAACGCTTAGCTCCAAATGTCTTGAGGACCTCTTCTAATGGTTTCATGTACAAGTTAGAAAGTATTGGGAATAAAATGGAGTCTTGACAGATCCCACAGATCAGATCCCTCTTTTTGGAGTGGTAGTCCCCTATTCAAAATATCCTGAAACTTTCTGATAGATAGGAGTGGAAGCAATGCAACACAGTGTCCCCATTTCCCAAGACTGCCAATCAATCCAGAAGAAACCCATCCTCATTGGCATCAAAAGCTCTGAGAGATTTAGAACCAACAGTTCCGCCTCTCCACCTCTCTCTCTTCAAATGAAGATAATCCGTGAGGCTGATCAAGGCAGTCTCTACTCCATAGTCTGTCCTAAAGCCAGTTGGAAATGAATCCAGATAATCTATTTAATCTAAGACTGTCTGAAGCTGAGAAACTACTGCCTTCTTGATTGTCATGCCCAACATGGAAGGTTAGAACTGGCATGCAATTGTCCATGTTGGAGGGATCAAGGGAGGACTTTGTAAGAAATGGTCGAAAGACAACTTCCCTTCCCTCAGAGAGGAATAAATAACATTTACCAGGCAGCTCCCAGAGCTTCCCAGCAGGAGGATACAAGCCATGTTGCATAAAGATTAAGGGGCCAGGTGATTGATTGTACCACTCCAAACAGTTGAAACTGATCCAATTTAACTTCATAAGGAATGCCTTGATACCTCCATCTCTCAACCCAACCAGCAGCAGATCTGTTTGAATTTGAGAGAATTTATTGCCAGGGAGCTCCCTGAAAGGATCACAATGGGCTGCAGAAGGTTCTGATCCCAAGTTCAGAGACTGAGGAAAAGATGTTACTTCTAGCACAGCCCAAATCCTGAAACCTGCAGATTTCTGCAGAAAATAGCTCTTTTCTATACTTATCTGCACAGTACAGGCACTCAAATTAGTTCTATGTTATGCCTTATCTAAGTTAAATTAGTCTTCTGCCACCTACCCTCTCACTGTCTTCCTTGCTGCTTTGGCTCAAAGAGTTCTTCCAGATAACTAAAGGCTGATTTCAAAGTGGTTTGGAGCCAAATCTATCTACCACCCTAATGAGTTCTCTCCTCCAGGACTGAACCCAGAACATTGACAGAATCACTTGTAGGACCAACAATCAGGTTCCTGGGAACCCCATTGGATGCAACAGTATCTTTGGGTAGATCAGCCAAGCCAGTCCTCCACCCTTGTGGAGTTGAAGAATGGTTATCAGATCAACCTTGACTATGGAAGTAAGTAAATCCTCTCCTCACCTTTTGCCATCACCAGCATATTTAAACCACATGGATATATGCAGTGATTATAAACATGCATGTTGCCCAAAATTCACCCCACCCCCTTCCAGTGTGCCCTAAGAATCTGTCTGAGAAGTAAAAGATCTCTCCTGCAGCAGACGTGATAATTTATGCTTGCTGCAATTGAAGAGACTCATGGTAGTTCACAATATATCGATAAGCAATACAATAAAATGACTGTGGTATAATAAATAAAAATGACAATGGCAATGCAAGTAACACAGTAAAATATCCATAATACAAAATGAACAGTGTTTGTCAGCATATTTTAGTCAGCAGCTAAAATATAAACAATTACAGAACAATAAAATACATAGTGAAACTTCTTTCCCTAAATGCAGTGCAATCCAGAAATTCCATTTTAATAGCTTGCAGAAATACTACTACTAATAATAATAATTTTACAAGCCTTTACCAAGGCAAGATACCAGCCCCTCCCAAAATAAATAGATAAATAAATAAATAACTATAGATCAATGCAATAAAATTAGCATGAAACTTAACAGCAACCCATAAATAAACATAAACACTAAACCAACATAATAATATATTTTTTAAAAACTTCACTGTACCAACTTAAGAAGAGTGAAGGAAGAAGCCTTGTGGGTAGCCAGAAAGGCATCTTTGAGCATGGGCTGTATTTTAGGAACCCTAGGAGTAGAACTTTTGAAAATTGGGCTTTGTATATATGAAGTGATTTGGAGCTGTTTAACGGCTAATACAATTTCAAAGTAAAGGCTGAACATGAATGTGATAATACTTCATCTCATTTTATTTCAACTGAACTGCTCAAGAGATCTTGAAAATGTAATAATATATAAAGCTGTCTAGATTATGTAGACAGTTCTCAAAAATAAGGAATACTTTACTGAGCTGTATTGCTAATCAAACACATTTGCTTCTAAAGTATCGTTGCTTAAAAAGTTGTAACTGTTATATGTCAAGTCCCTTTGTTTACTAAATAGTATTTAAAAGAGGGGAAAAAACTTCAGTAGGGAAAACATATGGAACATGATTCTGAAATAGGAATATTTTACATGTTTGCAGGTTTTTGAGGGTGAGGGTAGAAAAATTCTATTTTTTTTTTACAGTGTTTAAGATACTCTACAACTATTGGTCATGGTTGTTCCAAAAGATTAATTTAACTAACTCTGAAAACCATCCCTTCTGCACACATGCATATGGCTGCTACTTTTAAAGTAAGCTAGGCGATACGCTCAGTGGGTTGGGCTGTCAGAAAGAGGCAGAAGAACATTAAGCAGAGCTGAGAAGTATATTCACGTAAAGAGCTGTAGCACTGACTCTCTCCTCGGGAACACAATAGCTTCTTATTGGACTGCATTGCTCTAATGGGGCAATTAATTCAAATACTCAGCAACTCTGATCTGCAGAATCGTGTTTTATGATTACAGTGATGAGGTAAAGATTAACACTTCTGGGTGTAACAGGACTGATGAGATATACCATATTAATCCTCTAAGAAAAGCTTAATTGGACACTGGGGTAACCTTGCTCCATTGTCACACACCACTGAATCCCTTGGAGAGAGAAGTAGTTGGGGTATATGGTAACAACGTAATTGTAATTAAGCAGACAAAGACTAATAATTTAGAAAAAGCATATGTCATTTTCTTCAGCTGTCACCCAATATTTTGAATTAACTGTGGAATCCTTGGTGCTCTCTGAGCTTGGTTGTTTGCTTGCAAATGTTTCATTACCTAACTAGGTGGTATCATCATCATCATCATCATCATCATATTTTGAATTAAGCTAAAACAAATTTGAGTAGTTATTAAGTACAGCAAGAGAGGAAGGCTGTTCGTGAAAAGTTGTTTCTTATTTCAATAACGAATTCACACAAGTCATGTGCTGAAGATGGAGAGAAAGGTTTTCAGAACTCAGTCCAGACATCTCACTTCTTACTCCATTAATAATATATCCAAATGTTAATGAAGATAGACTCATACAACTGAAACCAGGAAAAAAAAATTACATTGGTGACATCAAACCCCAAAAAGAAGATCACATATATTGTCTAAATATTCAGTGAGATGCTGGTGTGGCTGTAAATCAAAGGGAACTTTTTTTCATCTTTGATGGGAATGCAACTAAGTATCAGATTTTTGGGATAATGTGTTTAATTAAAAGTCATATATAGCTAAAACAAATATTGAATTCTCTCCAAATCTAAGTTTGTTGTACATATTTGATGGCCAGAATAAGAAATTGCAAAGTAAAAAACTCATTAACATTTCTAGCAACCAATCAGCCATTGCTAAACAATGGAAATATCTACATAATATCTCAAAGGATAGATGGCATGGTAAGATCTGGTCTAATAGCTTTGCTTGAAAAAGTTTCAGATAAAATCCATTGTAGCTAAAGGAATGAATCACTGTTTTACAATAATGGGATTTCATTATCTAAATAAGAGATAGACATCCTGGTAATACCTTGTATCAAAAATTATGGACATGCTAAAATGTACCAGCACTGTGTACAGTTTTGAAATAAAAAAAATATATGGAAAATTGCTCTGGCTAAAAGAAAAATTGACACCACGTAAGAGATTTGAAAAACATTGAAAAGAAAGATAAACCCATATCTGGCTGTATTATTGGCGGTGTTAATACCTGTTGTTCTGGACAGAAATATTAAAATGGCTGTTTAACAAGTTTGTATTTCTCCTTAGAGAGCCAGTTTGGTGTAGGCATCAGACTAGAAGCCAGGAGACCATGAGTGCTAGTCCCACCTTAGGCACGAAGCCAGCTGAGTGACCTTGGCCAGTCACTCCCTCTCAGCCTTGGGGAAGCAGGCAACGGCAAACCACTTTCGAAAAACCTTGCCAAGAAAACTGCAGGGACTAGTCCAGGCAGTTGCCAGGAGTCAGCACTGACTCAAAGGCACACAAACAAAAGAAGACATAGATAGTTGGCCTTAACTACACCTCTCCAATAATTCTGTCCACATCTTCAGGATACAGAAATTGAAATGAATTCAACTTAATTGAATAAGCAGGTGCCAAAGTTTAACTAATGGTATTCTTCTAATTTCAGTATCCAAATGCTGAACAGCTTGGTTATGAACAAGTTATTTGGTTACCAATAAGGTATTTGTGATTAGCCACCAAGCAGTTCAATTTCTTACCATGAGAAAGGAAGGGAGGGAGGACAGAAGACCTATCATCCATCCATCCATCCATCCATCCATCTCCCTCTCTCTCGATCTATCATCTTATCTTACTACCTGAAATAGCTCTGCTGGCTGGTTTGGCACATGCAGAGGTAGAGGCAAAGGAGGCTAAAGTAATTGGGGAAGAAAATCTAGTCTAAAGCAATTGTTAAAGGGTCAGACAACATATATTTCCTTCTTGTGAATTACTGAATCTGTCCTCATACATGGAAAACTGTTCAGTTAGTAGCATTGGCTGGCAGAAAGCGGCAAAAGTGATCGATTCTTTGTAGTGAGTTGGCAGTCTTATCCCTGAAGAGTAAAAGGCAATTGCAACTGAACAGTTCTGAGCTGCCCAGCTGAATATGCAGTCTATAATTCAAAAAATCATAAGCAAGAGAGGCCCAGCTGGGTCTCCCTCTCTCTTTTAACCTCACACTGATTTAGGTAGTATGTGCCCAAAGGAGTATAAATCTATAGGAATACATATTCAAATAATAGATCATCTGTACACTGGAACTGGATAAGCTCACTGATCCATATTTTAGGTCTAAAGTGTTAAAGATCCCCATGGAGTGATCTTATTCTCCACTCAGTTTCATTATCTTCCTTTTATTCAAAGGATGAGCTTAATGGCTGCTCTTCTTGTGTAACTTTACATCCAATTTCTTGCACAAGACAAAAACAAAGAAAATAATAACAATTTCACATGAATTGCCTTTTTCTTAAAGCTGCACAGGACAATAATTCTAAGAGGTACATAAATAAAAATGCAAGTGTGTCTGTGTGTGTAGAGCAAAACAATTTAGATACATGTTTTGAAATCAGAAAAGGCTTATTAGTATGGTATGCTTATCTTTATTTTTGTCAAAAGCTTTAATTAATTAATTAATTGGATCATTGTTCATTAAGTGTCAGAAAATAAAAACTTTAAATGGGCATTTGTTAATATTTAATTAAAAATGACATATCCAATAAATACTGATATTGTTCTGAAGTATTATTATGAATGGTTCATATTTGTCTCCTGACTCAGACAATGACCCCATCCACAGTTAAGAGTGCAATTATATACTTATTTATAAGGAGAATAAGTCCACTAAACTCAATGGGAGTTCCTTAACAGGAGATACATATGGGATTGTATGGTAATTAATATAGCAAAAACTGGATAGCTGTTAAAACTGAGATCATAATAGCTACCAAATAATAAAACAGAAATTGTTTTTGATGGGGTTCTTTTGGTAATCCTTTTGTATTGTATTTCTGCATGATGAATTAAGTAATTTAACCATGAGATATCTTCAGTTTACAATGCTTCATATTTATTTTAATTAGTGTGAAACAGCAAAGAGACAACCAAAACCTGTAATTGGTTGGCAATTCTACTTTGTTACTGAGTACTTATGGACAATAGATGGGTGATGACACCCATAGTATTTAGGCATACACCTGAAACCACAATTTTTCTTATTAGGTATAATCCCATAAAGAATCAACAAGAAACACTACAATTTAATGAGATACATGCTCATGGCAGTGGGAATAAATTTTGCCCAATGCTCAAAGAAAGCTCCAATTCCAACAAATTGGGAACTTAAACTTGGAGAATATGCAACAATGGGAAAATTAACAGCATATATTCACAACAGAATTTTAAGCAAATTTAAGCAAGAATGGTTCCCATATATACAACACATTAGCATGGCAAATATAAACATTTACAGTTTGGCTTTTAAAGCGCCCCAAATGTTTATAAATATTGTTAATTAGCAGAAGCGAGGAACGGGGAAGTTAGAAACTGAGTAGCCTTTTTCTTTTCTTTTTCTTTTTTAATTGTTGCCAACTTTGCTTTGTCTTTTTTTCCAACATGCACAAATAATAATAAGCAACAATACAGTGGAGGCCTTAATACTAAGTGATCAGCTTAAGACAGAAATCCTTATTGTACAGCAAATATTTTGATGCAATCTGTAGCGGTTTTTTAATGTTATATTCAATTCTGAACAAAAAAGCTAAATAATCTTATGTTTATTAACTTTGGCATTTTAAATCATAGTTAATACTGATATAATATTTCTCATTTTTTCTATCATCAATAGTCTAAGTTACCTAAACATTAGAGTGTTAATACCCTTAAGTCAATACTGTACAAATACCACTGTATCAAAATAATGTAATGTATTATGTATGTTTTATAATAATATAATAATAATAAAATGCTTTGCAAAACAAAAAAATATTGAGGAATATAGGGACTTCTCTGAGCGTTGGACACTATTGAATGGATGATAAAAAAAAAACTTCTAAGAGATTTTCTACCAGGAGCTTCCAATACAGAATTAAACTATCATTAAAAAGAAAAAGGCTGGAGTTAAAATCGCTGGAAGAAACATTAACAATCTCAGATATGCAGATGATACCACTTTGATGGCTGAAAGCAAAGAGGAACTGAGGAGCCTTATGATGAAGGTGAAAGAAGAAAGTGCAAAAGCTGGCTTGCAGCTAAACCTGAAAAAAACCAAGATTATGGCAACCAGCTTGATTGATAACTGGCAAATAGAGGGAGAAAATGTAGAAGCAGTGAAAGACTTTGTATTTCTCAGTGCGAAGATTACTGCAGATGCTGACTGCAGTCAGGAAAGCAGAAGACGCTTAATCCTTGGGAGAAGAGCAATGCCAAATCTCGATAAAATAGTTAAGAGCAGAGACATCACACTGACAACAAAGGTCCGCATAGTTAAAGCAATGGTGTTCCCCATAGTAACATATGGCTGCGAGAGCTGGACCATAAGGAAGGCTGAGAGAAGGAAGTTAGATGCTTTGGAACTGTGGTGTTGGAGGAAAATCCTGAGAGTGCCTTGGACTGCAAGAAGATCAAACCAGTCCATCCTCCAGGAAATAAAGCCAGACTGCTCACTTGAGGGAACAATATTAAAGGCAAAACTGAAATACTTTGGCCACATAATGAGAAGACAGGACACCCTGGAGAAGATGCTGATGCTAGGGAGAGTGGGAGGCAAAAGGAAGAGGGGCTGACCAAGGGCAAGGTGGATGGATGATATTCTAGAGGTGAAAGACTCGTCCCTGGGGGAGCTGGGGGTGTTGACGACTGACAGGAAGCTCTGACGTGGGGTGGTCCATGAAGTCACGAAGAGTCGGAAGCGACTAAACAAATAAACAACAACAAAAAGAAAAAAAAGATACTTGCTCTGACAGCTGAAATTTCTTAAAGATTGTTAGTATATGTAGAATATTCCCTTCTGGTCATATCCCCCCACTCCACCCAACTCCACATTAGTGTCTTCTCCATATTCACTCACAATTAAGAAGCAACCAGGCATCCTCTTGGAGCAGCTTCTGTTCATGGTTACCATCATTATCAATGGGGAAGAAAGATGTAAAAGAAATGCTGTTCATTACTAGTAACAATTTTCATTACTAAAGACTTCATCAGTTTCAATAAATATTTTCAATGTTTTGCTTAATATACACTATATATATACACACACACACACATACAGTATGTGTGTATAAATAAATATTTTTTTTCATGTCATTTGTAGCTGCTGTTTTAATTGGAGCTGATTTTACCTAAGTAACTAAAAAAAAGATTTTACCTTTAAAACAGTTGTTTTAAAGTTGATTATTTTAATGGCCTGAATATTGCATTACTCTGATGATGTGGGTGAGTGTGGGTTATGGTATCCTCTTTGGTAGTCTTTTAAAAAAATAATAATAATTTCCACCTCTTCCAAAATGCTCTAGAACACAGGGGATCCAATATAAAATTTATAAAATGATAGGAGCTAAGAGTCATCCACCAAAATAGATTCTGCTTCCACCAAAGTAAACTGAACCCATGTCATGCGCTGCCTGCCTCTGAATAATACTCAGACACTGGTTCGTGGATTAGGCTCTGATTTATTCACAGCGCAGTTACAGCGTCGGAAGAAAAAAGCTGAGAGTGACAGGAGCGCGCCGGTGCGGGGTTTAAATACCCCGCGCCGGTCAGCGCCCCCTCACTCGCGGTCACGTCACCCCCCTTTGTCCAATACGTTGCCCTGCCGGTGGGTGAGGGGTTGCAAGGCCCCGCTGGCGTTCCGGGATCGCCCATCATTGGGTTTTCTATTCATCCGATGATTGCTGTCAGCTGGGCGATCTCCGTTGTATTGGCGCTGATGGCTTGGGTGTGCTCCGTGATCCGTTTAGTTATTGTTTGTTGGCCGTTAGTCGTTGTGGGTTGATGGCTACTTATCTTGAGCCCCTTCACCTATTTCCTTGCTATTGTCATGTGTGCCATTGCGCTGATGACTTCAGCTCAACGGCACTCATGACAACCCATCCATAAGTGACAGATAAATGTATTTAAATGAAATAAAAACAAGATCTATGTCCTGATCTGCTATTGACATCATTAATTTCATAATGATGAAAACTGAATTAAGTCGAATTCAACTTTGGGTTCAGTTTTTGCTTTGTTGTGAAATGAATTCATGCATTTAACTAGAAAATGCTTGTATATAAGAGTGCATCAGGAGAGTTAAACAAATGTCAATAAATGTCACCCCAGCACAGCTAATTGGAAGCATATCATCATCAGCTACCAGGAAGCATAAACATACTGTATATGGATGAAACTGTTATCTCTAACCCTTAGTATAAATTCATGTACTGAGATCTTTAGGATCTTAGAATTTGGTATTTAACCTTCATATCTTTCAGAAGTGCAAACATCATTTTGGTTAAGGATAATTTCAGTAAATATTGTTCACATTACTCATCATTTTAAGCCAGTATATCCTGTGGTTTCTAAACAAAACAACTACAATGATCTTTTTGAATGTACGTTCAATTTGTTGGTCACTTGTCCAACTTACACAGACATAGAATTAACCTCCCATGTAAGACCAAGTTTCAGTAATGAGATGTTAATGTTTTCTTGGCAATCTCCTGTCTTTTCATTTTTCAGCTCTTTGACAATGGATTGTAATGAGGGAAATGCACTTTGCACAAACTTAAATACATTAATTCATATGCCCAATGAGGCCTAATAATCAAAACACTCAATATCTGATTCTGTTTCAGTTAAGTTTCCAGTTAAGCATCCATGATTTCTTATAGCAACATTGAAATTTAACTAGTTTTAAATGCTACTGAGATATATTAGTGATTCCTCCCTTATGACACTGTATTTAAAAAACACAAAATTACTTTTATATATAGCAAATGTTTCCTAAATCTTTTTATTATTATTATTATTATTATTATCCTCCTTCCTTCCTTCCTTCCTTCCTTCCTTTCCCATATCCAATTACTCAGAGATACTTTAATTGTGGGTTGAGCACCTAAGTTGGCATGTATAAAGAAGACCTTCCTACCTTCCCTCCCTCCCTCCTGCATTCAGGGCCGCAACTAGGAGGGGGCAAGTGGGGCATGTGCCCCGGGCACCACAATGGGGGGTGCCAAAATGAGTGCTGGGGGGATGCCAAAATGGGTGCAGAATCCACGTTTGCCCCAGGTGACACAGACCCTAGTTGCAGGCCTGCCTGCATTCTGTATAAAATGAAAACTAATAACTCAAGCCAGGGAAAGGGTATGAGACAGTGCATTCTTTGACCTGAATATTAATAGAGATATTTATTTATTTATTTCCCCACCTTTATTATTTTTATAAATAACTCAAGGCGGCGAGTATACCTAATATTCCTTCCTCCTCCTATTTTCTTTCAGACTGGTAACCTAGAAAGGTTCTGTACTTCATTAGCAATTCCCTAAGGATCAGATTTCTCAACACAAATTGAGTATCATTCAGTTCTTTGTAGCTCCATGTAACCTCATGACATTATTCACAAGAGTAAATGCTATTCATTGAACATAAAAATTTGAAGACATGGTCAAAATGTGCTGGAGCGATCATTTCTAAGAACACGGAATAACACTTAGGAACTAATACAAAGGGGAAAAAAAGGCTTAAATTGAATAAAGCTTTGTGGGCTGCTGTTTGAGAGAATAGATTGTCCAGGTCTATCTCCACTAAATTTTGGATGCTAATCCCTTCCCCCCAGCAGTCTTCTCTCATCACATGTTGTTTAGGAAACCCTGGAACCTAAATAGAGACTTTTCAGGGGTTGAGGGCTACAGGAAAACATGGGGTTCTTTCCTTCCATGCATTCTCACAAGTTGTGAACGGGAGCAAAAAAGTCAGGATGGTGGGCTGTGAGCACACAATCAAAGCCCTTTTTATGTGTGTTGTGTCCTTGATGCAAATAAAAAAAGTGGGCAGGGCTTCAATTGCACAATCATAACCACCATATTGACTTTTTTGGCCTCTCTCCCACAAATGGCCTGAGATGTGGAAAAACCAAGGTTTTCTTTTCTCAGCTGCAACTTCATTGCTAAACCAAGATGAATTTTCCAAACCTGAACTGATAAATAACATTTTAAATTGTGGTGAAACAATTGGATTGCCAAGCAAATACAAAACTGTACTTGGTCTACTAAGGAAAAAGGCATTAACTTTGTTATAGCTAACTATAGTATCACAAAATAGTGAGCCAACTTTTTAGTTTTTTAAGAACTTTTACTTAAACAAAGGATCAAATAAAATAGGAGCAGGAGAAAAACTGGAAGTGTGGTAGTTATTCCCACAAAATGTATAAAAGTCTCATGCTTGAATGTAGGAAGCATTTTTCCAAATACAGATTGATCAGTTCCTTGCTATGAGATCAGGGGGCAAATGACAAAAAAATAATGTTTTTCTTCAGCCTCTAGAAGAGGTTGGATACTACTCACAGATATTTCTCCATATTTCTCTATTGAGTCCCATTTTATTACACTTTTCAAGTCCATTATCACATTCAGTCACTCATTCAGAACACTTACCATCTCTTCTGGATTTGATATCTCTTGATGGCTTCAACCATTTGTTTCCTGTATATGCTGATCAATCTGGAACACAGTTTCCCAAAGCCATGTCAAAATTTCCCTGTGCCACCTTCTGGAATCAACAAATTAAAAAGGAGAACTACTATTAAGTAGCACCTCCATCTTTTAGTTTAGATAGCCATTTCTGGACAATGTTATGTCAGTGATATCAAAAATCACTGAGAGTCACAAGAGGCAACAAACATTTTACAGGGATTACATGGAATTTCAGTTCCAAAGCCAAGACTGAACCTAGAATGATTTTTTTATTGAAATATGACTGGATTTGGTCAAGAGTCAACACCTTGTCCAGAAAATGGAAGTTAGCAAGTATCAATTATTCTTTTCATTCCAGGCTCCAATTGTTCCCTCTTTTAAAGAGGCTGGGATTACCATCTGTCAGCCCCACCAGGTAGACTAGACCAAGAAATCAACTCCATGGGATGACTAAAACTACTTTCATTAAGAATGGTTATAACAACAGAATCTTACAAGTAATTGTGCTATATCTCCTCCCCTTCTTACACTTAAATGAATTAGGTAGGTGTCTGTCTGAGCCACTTAGGAACGCTAGCTGTCTGTTGTGGACTTAAAATATTTTTCACACCTGATCACACCTAGCAACAGATATTATATATCTCTGTCAAGGTCATCTTCCTGACTTTCTGTCCATCTCTCTCATAGTAGAATTTAGAACCTCCTAAAACTAGAATGATATTCTGTCTGTTACCACATGCCTTCTTTCATATAAGCACACAAAGTAGCATTTGTATAAATATCTAACAAACACAGAAATAAAAGGATGAGTCCCAGAATGTGGCATAACACAGAAAATACTGTGTTGTACTCCAACATAAAGAGAAATAGTTTTAAAAAGAGCATGTACCATGTTTATCTCTGAGGTGATGGAGTGCATGCAATAGTAGGTAGCCTCTAGAATAGAGGTCCTAGCTTGCATAGACTAGAGCAAGCAGGCTTAATTTAATGCTGGGTTTTTCTTGCACTTACAGACCATTGGCCTAAATGTGCCAAACTGGTTGTTACTGTCCTTAAGCATTAGTGGGACTGCTGCATGAGGCATGGGTATGACTAAGACTAGTTATTTAGTATACCTTCTGTCAGTAGTTATCTGAAATCCTAAAGTGACCAAAGCTGTTATGGGCAGCAGAGCGTACAAGAAGAGTAAGTGATAAAGAGTAGGATTAACAAATTGAAGAAAGAAAAACAGATATGTTATATACCTGTGAAACTAAAAGAAAGAAAAAGGAAAAAAAATGTGCAAAATTCACAATAAATACAGCTGGGGGGATTGATTGTAAAATATTTTGTAAGATGACATGGATGGATGTGTGACAATAAGAGAAAAGACTATAGAAAAAGTGATTGGAGCATTTGGAGACCCAAGAACGAATGACAATTGTTACTGGTATCTTCTTAGAAAAAAATGTCTATTTTGAATGCATAATTTAAGCATAAATCTATTTTTATGGATGCTTGGGGAAGGAAGGAAGGAAGGAAGGAAGGAAGGAAGGAAGGAAGGAAGGAAGGAAGGAAGGAAGGAAGGAAGGAAGGAAGGAAGGAAGGAAGGTCATGATGTACTGAGAGAAGTAATGGGGAATACAAGGGTGATGAGACATCCTGAAGGTGAGACAGCATATTTTTTGGTAGTGTCAAGAGTGGATCTTGAGGGGAAAAAATTGACATAAAGGAGAAGTGGAAGAAACCAGAGTGATAGTGATATGTGCAGGAAGTGGAAGCATGAACTTTGTATTATAAAGTGTTAGAAGTCATTACTTCCTCAACAGAATGAATGGAAATATTGCCATCTGTGGGAGGGATAGAACATATATTGAAGCATCATAACATAAACTCTGCCCCTTTTGTACTTGTGTTGTGATGTCATGATGCACATTTTGACAATCTGATAAAATTTCCAGTTGCTGCCGATGCCCACAAATGAAAAATGGTCATAAAGAGTATGTGAAAGCTATTTGGAACAGAGTGAAAAGAATTATGTCAGCATCATGTAGCATATGAATTACAACCATATGCTAATGGGAAGCATGAAATAGGATGCTTGGTAGAATGATGGAATGAAAGAGTCTGCAAATGAGAAAAAAATGCATATAAGAGAATGATTGCTGCAAAAGCTAAGGATGAAAGATAGATATTGTGTAATGTATATAAAGAATAAAAATATAGCTGCAAATAATATAGTCAAAGAGAGCAAGGAAAAGTTAAGATTAAAAGAGAAGGAAAAAAATGCAGAGCATTTTTTATGGAAATAAAACAAAGTTTTGAAAGTAGATAAAGAGGGGTAAAAAGGAACTTTCAGAAGAATGAATGGAATTAAACATAAAAATACTGAAGTGATTTGGAATGCAACTGAAGTAAAGGAATGTTGGAAGGGGTATTTTAAAGATTTTAATGGAAATGTTAGTGATATCGCAAAGAATGAAACGAATTCTAGATTTGTCAGTGACAAGAAAAAAATGATGAAAAGAAATCATAAATGCTGTGAGAATGTTGAAAAATGTAAGGCTGCAGGTATAGATGGTGTAACTGGTGAAAAGTACAGATATGGGTGGAGTCTTTTACGGAGCAGCTGTGCAATTTGATTAACATGTCTGAGGGCTGCGCACTGATGATTGGAAGAATTCTTTCTTGTTCACCTTTACAAAACTACTGGGGAGCTGAGTTTGTTAAGTGTGCTGGGGGCAGGGGGGGAATGTTCTGACGGAGAGGATTCAAGAGGTGATAATGGGCAAATTTGTTTAGTTCAGTATGGCTTTATGCTGAAAAGGGGGCATACAGATCATATTTTTTACCTATCATTGACCTATGATTGTGTGAAAGAAAATGTCTTGGAGTTTTGTTGATTTAGAGAATGTGTATGATATGATGGAATTGGATTATAGGATGTTTTGCATGAAAATGGAGTTGAAGGTTGGCTGGTGAATACGATAAGAGAATTGTATGAAAATAAGTGGAATGGTTCAACATTTATCAAGGAGTAAGGCAGGGAAGTTTGAAGTTCCCTTGCTGTATAACATAATTACGGATTTTGTATAAGGAATTATTCTGGTGAGGGAATAGTGTGATAGATATATTGTAAATTCATAAATGGCACAGGTTTCCTGTGAGTCTATAGGCTTTTTTAAATTGCAAAATTAAATTTAGAATTACTATAACTTAATATCTTCTTGGAACCTAATTACTCCAATATATGGAAATATAAGAGGCTGCATGTGACAAAAACCCTAAGAGAACCTCAGAATAATACCCCAACCCACTACTTGTCTCCCAACTGCATAAACTATTAGACTGAGCAACTGATAGTGAATGGCATCCCTTCCCATAAAACACAGAACCCTAGCTAAAAAAGGTAGAGCTATCTACAAATTAGTATAAGGTTCTGCCACAGTTTGAAACTATGAAGTCAGCCAGGAATACATTGGCTCAATCACCTGATTGTTATAGAAGTCTTAACTATCTTAGAAAGCCTTGATATTAACATTGAAGCAATGGGAAAATCTCTGCCTGAGACCCTGAAATCAGTATCAGTAACAGTTCACAATACTTGGCCTGGTGTTAGACAATTTTCATGCTCAGTTCAATTCCAAGGTCTGCTTTTGAGGTATTTAGGCCAAGATCAACCACAGATTATCCCGTCTTTCACATTCTAAACCATCTTTCAAGCCCCTAGAAATGAGCTCCTAGAAATTCTCTTATATTAGATAAGAGAAACCATTAATGTATCACATAGTAGCTGTCTTTTGGAGGGGAGTAAACAGAAAAAGAAAATTAATACAGTTGTGAACTATGAACTGGAATGAAACTCCCTTGATACAAATGCTAGTCTTTGGGTATGGGGAGGAAAAAACCTTCAGAGGCTTTTTGGTAGCTAGTGCTTACTTCAGTGTCAGTGACACAGCAGGACAAGGAGTAGAAGAAAAAGGAAGCAGGTAGGAATGGCAAAAGAGGAAGAAAAAAAAAAGCAGGATTTCCAAGTTTACAGGTTTTGGTTACAGGTTATACCAAAAGTCAGGCCTATAGAGCAATCACAATACGTTTTATTAATTTTATTAATTATTTAACAGACAATGTTACTGCACATTTGTTTAACGTACACGTGTCAAACAAAGAAGAAATGTTTAAAAGAAAATGGCAACCAATTTGAACACTTAACGTAATTTATACAGTATAATGCATTATCTATGGGGCCTAACTTTTGGTACATCCTGTATATTATATTTCTTGGGAAAGAAATGTTTAGATAATGCTTCACAACTGTTAAGTGAAGCCATTGAAACAGGTCCATTTGCATACTTCAGTGGAGCCATTGAAGGAAAATGTCTTCTGTTAGCAGGGCCTACTCAGAATATGAGAGCACCAGGGTATTAATCAAATGGGCTCTAATGGCAATTTTACGCTGCGCATGAGAGAAGTTGTTGTTTATTCGTTTAGTCGCTTCCGACTCTTCGTGACTTCATGGACCAGCATGAGAGAAGAGGAACCTTTTATTCTACTTTTAACAGAAAAAGGCCTTTTTTTTCCTTATATAAATCTCCTGTTACATATTCCACTGAACTTGCTAGATTAAAAAAATCATTACAATTCTGGATCACGATACAGTACTGTTCTCTTATCTCAATCATTAACAGTCTTAAATGAGAGAGCTTAAAGAGGCAAAATTAAGTGGGTTTCTGTCAAGTTTGGTAATTGCAAATGCAAAATGAACATAATTCTTCCAACATGGTACCATAGGAGATCACAAACTCATGTAAGATTGGCGTGCTATCCTAAATAATGTATGCATAACATCAGAAGCTGGATGAGAAACAAAGATGAAGATCCCATTTCAAAATCTGGAATTTATTCACAGCATTTCCTATGATGATTCTCAAGAGGATGAATACATATCAATAATCAGCTCTATAACAGTGTATAATGTATAAACTTGCACTCTTTTTACTCAATGCAAAAAAGGAAACATATGAAAGAAACAGAAGACACTGGAAACCAGTTGATAAAATGGAATGTGATTATTTCTTTCCACTTGAACTAGTTTATTCCTACAGGGATTTCTTATCTCTTTAAAATCAGAAATGGGCAAAACAGAAAACTGATTTTCCCTTTTAAGTTTTTTGTTAGTAGTACTATGTTGTTAGTACAATGGTATTATTTAAATCATTCTTCAGCATTAAATTGTATTCCAGTGGTTAATATACTGAAATTGGATATTTAGCCTTTGTAAGGAATAGGAAGTGGATAAATTTTAAAAAATAATATTCCTAATAAGATTATAGGAAATTGTATTTTTGACTGAAATTAAATTCAAATTGTGATAGCAAATTTAGTATCTGCACTGCACTTACTCATATTCAGACCATATTCTTCCAATCCGTAATCTCCCACTCTTAAACATTCACATACTGTATATTAGGAACACTCCTATTTACAGTCCATTCTTCTACAGCACAAACGCACAGCAAATAATCATTTCAGTCTGTTATTTATCTGTAGTTCTACATGTTTGCTGAGCAGGAACACAGACATCCGTTGTCCATAACTGTAGTTGTTAGAACCTTCTTTAGCATTCCATGGTCTCAGGGCAGCTTAGCCCGTGGCTGATCAGGCTGAAATTCATTTTAATAATACAAGCCAGAGTTTGTGCCCTTTGGGACTACAATGGAGGTGTCAAAGGCAAGAGGTGTTAAAGGCTATAGGCAACATATCTCTGGTTGTGGTCTCTTTATTTTGATTAATTTGCCAAACTTGCAAAAACACTTTTTTTACAGATCATTCTGTCTTATGCTTTAATCTCATCCTTATCTAGTCACCTGCCTAGAACTATCAATGTCCCTAGAGGTACTTATTTGAAAAGATGATAATTACCATCCAGTGAAGCCAGAGTTTGCAGCTTCAAACCAGGGAATAAATATTTAAAAGTTTCATTCCATCAGTGTAACAGGAACAGTTCTTGCATTTGCTTTATTTCTCAGGGTACAGAGAACTCATTGGTGGCTTAGCTCTTGCCAGGGCAATGTTGCTGCTGTAGAGCCTGCTGGTGACTACACTGTTAACCATCCTGCCTCCTAGATCTTGCTACTCTCTGGCATTGCTTTTATCTCTTTCATACTGACACCTTTAACTCCAGCTGCTACTCCATCTCTTCTTGCCATCCTTACAGATAATGGGGACCTTGGGGGGGGGGGGGGGAACAGCCTTTTCTATCTGATGTCTTCAAATTGCTTACAAATAATGCAAACATTATTTTGAACAGTAGTGGTCTAAAATAATTATGAAAAGGAACACAATTACAAGCAAAATTCCAATAAAAACAATATATTCTGCCTATTGTAGTCTGCAGTTAAGAGCAGAGACATCACACTGACAACAAAGGCCCGCATAGTTAAAGCAATGGTGTTCCCCGTAGTAACATATGGCTGCGAGAGCTGGACCATAAGGAAGGCTGAGAGAAGGAAGATCGATGCTTTGGAACTGTGGTGTTGGAGGAAAATTCTGAGAGTGCCTTGGACTGCCAGAAGATCAAACCAGTCCATCCTCCAGGAAATAAAGCCAGACTGCTCACTTGAGGGAATGATATTCAAGGCAAAACTGAAATACTTTGGCCACATAATGAGAAGACAGGACACCCTGGAGAAGATGCTGATGCTAGGGAGAGTGGAGGGCAAAAGGAAGAGGGGCCGACCAAGGGCAAGGTGGATGGATGATATTCTAGAGGTGACGGACTTGTCCCTGGGGGAGCTGGGGGTGTTGACGACCGACAGGAAGCTCTGACGTGGGCTGGTCCATGAAGTCACGAAGAGTCGGAAGCGACTAAATGAATAAGCAACAACATTGTAGTCTGCATTCCAAAAGTGCATTACAAACAAAAAGTAGCCCAAGCTCCATATTTTAAAATATTTACAAGGACAAAGCTGATTGCAGCCTGCTTGCTTGAAAAGTAAAATACCCTAACAGTTTACTTTGCGAAGCATGGAACAGATTTCTTGCAACTTTGTACTATCTTTGCAGAATCATTTCAAACATGCCTCGTGCCAGAGTATTTTGTTTCTCTGATATCACTCCTCAACTGTGAAGAGCTTTTCTTTCACAGTTAATAGTGGTCCCCTCTATTGGCATTTTGAAAAAAAGTTAAGTAAATGGCATTTCTGGCATTTGTCTTTAAAAACTGTTAGTAAACAATGTGTGTTAAGGGCCCCATGTCTTGGCTATACTAACATCTATGGCATTTGTTTACTTGGTGACCATATATATATTTATTGGTATTGTTTTAATTGTTGTAATTGCTTTATTTATTTATTTATTTATTTATTTATTTATTTATTTATGAATGAATGAATGAATGAATGAATGAATGAATGATTGTACGCCACCCAGAGTCACCTGTTGAGATGGGTGGCTATAGAAATCAAACAAACAAACAAACAGGATTTCGTACTAATGTGAGGGGGGGTTGCCTTTTTTGTTTTTAATGAAATACTGAACACTATTTTGCTGCAGTTTGTTGAAAGATGGTATGTAAATACCATAAGTGAATGGTAAACAAATAAATATCATGCTGCCCTTTACCCTACACTCGCTTTGATTTGCTGTACCACAGATCAATAATGGACTTTCTTAAAGAAAAAGAGAACACGGCAAAATAAAGGCAGCCTAATAAAAAGAACTATCTACGTTAGCAGTTCTCCCTTTAAACTGTTCCTGTCAATAAGCACCCAACAGTGTTTATCTGAAACCATCACCATCATCATCATCATCATCATCATCATCATCATCTTAAAAAGCACTTCTATCAAGGGAACTTTATTCTGAAATACAGGAGCAGTTTCTCCTTTGTTGCTATTATTGTGTTGTACTATTGTTTTATACCAGCCCAGGTTTTTTGGATGGATTCAAGAAGTTGTAGAAGTTGTAGGAGAGAAGCAGATTTTACGTTGATCACAACATAAACACAGTTGGCTACAGGGAACCCTATTCAGTAAGGAGCTGACTGACTCAAGGGAATGTCCCATCACACAGCTGTGCTGTTGAAAATAGCAGAGTTTGACTCATGGACCTCTGAGAACCTGATACAGAAACTTTTGTACAGGCCAGGATGGGCCACAGGAGGCTGTTAAAGGATGCTCTGGCATCACTCTCTGTGGGGAGATATTGTACACCTTCTAGGATAATGAAGAGAGCAAGGGGCCCTGAAAGTTAAACCACTTCTATCCTCACCCTTAAATGTTTCCTAGATCTTCCAGAATGGCCAGAAACTGTGCCATCAAACTTTGATCATTTTGCTACTGTGTTTTGGCAATGCACTCTGGTAATATTAGGAGGAGCACAGTAAGTTGCTGAGGTGGTTCAGATGGGACCCACAGACCACAGTGACCTACCTATTTCAAAACATATATGTGAAATGAAAGTCAATATCTTTGCTGTTAAAATCAGGCCTAGTACCACTGAAATCGATTTCATTTTCAGATTTTACTCCACAGGTTCTCTACCGAGAAATGTGATGGTTTCCAAACTTTGAAATACAAACTTTGAAAACACTCATAAACTCCTGACTAAGCACAGGAAAATTACAATTCCAGTAAATAAATACATTAGAGTTTGGTTCATCTGAATGTAGATAATTAGTCAATACTCCTTTTGGAAAGGTTACCATAAACATTCTTCTGCTGTGTTTTCTTCCACACACTTAAGATGCTTAAACAAATACATTTGTAATTCTGGGGAAGCATCTTTTGTGATTAAGTTGTTCTGGCACAACTTTATTCTAATGTTTAATCATGCTGCCATATAGTAAATTGTATTTGACCATTTGTCTCCTTTGACTGAGGGTGACCTTCTAGGACCTTCAAGTGGGTATGTTTTCAACTTCACTATCTGCCTTGAACTGGCAATCATATGCATAAAATTTGTCTTTCCCTGAGAACTACAGAACTTTCTCAAACTTTCTGTGGCAAGTGTGACATTATCTCATGACAGTACAATTTGAATTTATGGCCTCAAAACCAACAAGGCTGTGCCACGTAAATGACTAAGGCATATTTCCTGAAGAATAGCACATTTCTGGAAATAGTCTAGTAAAGAAGTCTGACCTACAGGAACTTCAACCAAGAGACCCAAAAATAGAACCTCCCTGGAAGACTAATGAAACCGAAAGTGATTCAGAGCAGAGGAAGACAGCTTGCTCACTTCTGTTCTGGGGTGTGGGTGAAATTTGCTTGAGGGAAGATCCATTAAAATGTAGATGTAAAGGCACTTTTCTAATCACTCAAGAAAGTGATTAGAAAAGGAAGTATGCAGACCCAGTGTTGTTTGAAAAGGCACCGACTGCGGTTTGAAGAAGATGGCTTTCCCTCGTCTCCCAGAGCTCTAATCCTACTGGAGACCACTGTCTGTAGTCTCCTCATAAGGAGCAACTGTCTGGAGCATTTGCGGGCAATCTCAAGTCCTCTCCTTGTCTGGAGAAGATTTACAAAGAGCCGATATTCTCACCGGTTCTTTATTCCACCACAGTCATCGGCTCTGTTTTTCATGGAGCCGTCTTCAGTTCAACGTTTCTTCCCCCAAAGTCATGACAAGTACAACACAGAGACAGGCATTGTAGGATTGACATGGATCGCTCTCTGGTGCTTATATGTGTCCCTCGCCTTGTTTAAGTATTATGCTTGAACAAGTCTTCACAGATTGTCCTTTGTGAAATCAGGAAAGAATTTGCACAGATGAAATCCACCATAGATCTTGAGAGTCCCTTCCTGTGTGCTTACTGATTTTTCTTTAATATAAGCTAGTTGTTCTAAGATCAGTTTTCCTGATCACTGTGGTATCAGTTGTGTGGGATTTCAGTTTGCAGCTTCAGCTTTTCTGCATTAGTAGTTATTTCATGTAATGTTCCTCTTATCAGAACATAATTTATATTTCAGAGGCTGCAGGGAGTTTATTAATCCTTAAAAAAACCCTCCTTTTCAAAGTTATATGCACAGTTAGAACTGTTTTTCCTCCTTTGTATTATGTGGTATATGTGTACTGGCAAAACAGAAGCAGGAAATCTCCAGTTATTGCTGCAATTGTAATGTAATATTAAAACACATTTCCAGCATGAATGATTTTATTGTTAGCTTCCTCCTCAGTGATTTTAACATACATTGTCATTTTCAAGTCTTACTCAACACAGCATGTATGGTTTTTTTTTCTTTAATGATACTTTCCTAATGTATAGGAGAAAAATGGAATTGAAATGGCTCTCAGATTTTATTTAATCTGAAGCTATCTAACTGCCTGATTCAATGAGACATGTTCATTTCTAAGAAGGAAGGATGGATAGAAGATGTGTCAATATTTGCATTCACATCTTCTATCCATTCTTCCTTCTTATGGCATCTTGGCCCAATTTGAATGTAATTATTGACACATCTTCCATCTTCTATGTTGCAAATGTTATTTCATCTACCATAGCCATCTATTGCTAAAGGAGATGCAATAACATAATAATTTTAAAAAATGGAAAAGAGTCACATACATGTGATAGTAAACATAATTAAATATAATTGTGTGCATAACTATGTGCATGCAGTATTGCACAGCCTTTAAGTAGCCATACTTTCTTTGGACAGCCTGACTACTGGCATTCAAAAGAAAAGCTTTACCAAAAAAGTACATTATCTTTCTTCTGGGTATAAGGCTACCAGACCTGGGCTGCAAAAATCTGAATGACCACTAGGTTGGGATTTCTGAATATTTTTGCTGCTCTCTAGGGCTCATCCAGTTTTCTTGCAGCCCAGATCTAATAGCCATAATGGGGTGCTCAAAATACTGTAAGACACAATGGTATTAATGTAGCAGCTGAAGAATTAAGGAGAGACAGAGAAATGCAAAGAGTTCTTGTTTTTCTCTTGGACGTAGCTCTTGTTTATCTTTGAATCTGTCATGCTCCCCTTTAAAATAGTTGATAAGGACCACCAAATGAAATACAGCAGAGAGATTCTTGTAATTAGCTTAGACTACACGCATGTTCAAAGTCCATGAATCTTCCTTTTGGGTTTTTTGGGAGGAGGTGAAATTCCAGTTATTTACAGTAAATGCTCTTCTTCAAACAGGTTTAAAGAGAGAGTGGGTATACTGGAAACCAGTGGTTCAAGGGATCAGCATTACCATAAGGAAGACTTGGGTTTCAGTGAACTACAGTACAGGTCACTCCAGACAGAGATGGCCCTTCTATTTTACCTGGCCTTAGGATATACTGTAGCTCTCAGATTCAAGAGATGACCTCCCTAAAGAAAAACAACCTCTATTCCTCAACATTACAGGTAGTCCTTGCTTAATGAGCACAACTGGGACCAGAATTTTGGTTGCTAAGCAAAGTGGTCATTAAGCAAATCTGACCTGATTTTACAACCTTTTTTGAGGCGGTTGTTAAGTGAATCAATCGCCTCAAAAAAGGTTGTAAAATCAGGTCAGATTTGCTTAATGACCGCTTCACTTAGCAATCAAAATACTGGTCCCAATTGTGCTCATTAAGTGAGGACTTTGAGGTGGTTGTTAAGTGAATCAATAGGGGGCCGCAGTGGCTCATTGGTTAAGACACTGAGTCAGAGGACCATTAAGGTCGGCAGCTCCGCAGTTCAAAACCCGAGAGCGCAAGCTGCAGGACAGCGTGAGCTCCCATCAACTAGTCCCAGCTCCTGCTAACCTAACAGTTCAAAAGCATGCAAATGCAAGTAGATAAATAGGTACCACTTCAGAGGGAAAATAACAGGGACATGAAAGGAGCCCCCTCGGGGGTCCCCCAGGCAACAGTGACATCACCAGCAAATCCTTTCAATACAGAAGCGCCTTGGTAGGTGCTTCTGACACAAACACACACAAAAAAGTGAATCAATGTGGGTGTTAAGTGAACCACGTGGTCATTAAGTGAATCACGCAGTTCCCCATTGATTTTGCTTGCCAGAAGCCAGCCTGGAAGGTCGAAAATGGTGATCACATGACTACAGGATGCTGCAATGGTCATAAATGCGAACTGGTTGCCAAGCACCCAAATCGTGATCACGTGACCACAGGGATGCTGCAACAGTTGTAAGTGTGAGGACTGGTTATAAGTCATTTTTTCAGCATTGTCGTAAGTCTGAACCATCACTAAACAAATGGTTGTTAAGTGAGGACTACCTGAATAGAAATAACCATAGGCCCTTTAAAAAATGCAGACACCATGTCCTGACTAGCAGGAACCATGCCGAGATGAGGAATAAGTCTCTAGTGTTTTATTACTGCTACAGTAGACAGAAAATCCTACCAAACTGAAGAAGCATGGGAAAACCCAGACAGATAAACCCCAAAAGTCAAGGCGGGTCTGTTCTGGTTCTCTTTGAATGACTACTATGTATGCATTTTCCCCCCTGGATAGGGGCCCCTTCCTGCTCACCATCTGTACTCATGACATACCATCCAGTAAGAGTAGGGTCCCTAAAAAACCACCATCTGCCCACCCTCTTAAAGACTCAGTTTCCTACAGGACACTGTTATTTCAGCCAATAACTCCTCCATATTGTGAAGCAGAATTCTCTATGCTCTGTGCTTAATTCATTTTGTGAATAGACTAAATTAAGCTCTAATTAAGCCAAGAATTAAGCTTTAATAAAGCCAAGAATTAAACCGCTCTAATTAAGCCAAGAAATCCCATAGCTGGACTCCTACAATGTTGAACCAAAACCAGAGAAAACCTGGCTTTTCCCTTGGGCATTGGGCCAGGGTGTTTGTTGTTGTTGTTGTTGTTCATTAAGTCATGACTGACCCTTCGTGACCCCATGGACCACAGCACGCCAGGCCTTCCTGTCCTCCACTGTCTCCCGGAGTTTACTCAAATTCATGTTCATTGCATCAGTGATGCTATCTAACCATCTCACCCTCTGCCATCCCCTTCTCCTTTTGCCTGCAGTCTTTCCCAGCATCTGTTTTAGCCCAATTGTAAGCTGCCCAAGGCTACAGTTTGAGAGCTGGACAAACATATACAGTAAACTGATTAAACAAACAAATAGTTAAACAAATGTACATTATTGTTAGCTTCCTAGAGGAAAAATGGGATATGAATGCACTATATAAATGCCTTCAACATAGGGCTGCCCTTGAAGAGCATCTGGAAGCTTCCACTGGTACAGAATGCAGCGGCGCAGGCAGTTATGGGTGCTTCCAGAACAGCACATGTTACCCCTCTGCTCTGCGAGCTGCATCGGTTGCCAGTTTGCTTCTGGGTCCAATTCAAGGTTCTGGTTTTCACCTTTAAAGCATTTCATGGCATGGGACCGGGTTATCTGAAGGACCGCCTCTCCCGGATTATATCTGCCCATCCCACCGGATCTAGTAGAGAAGGCATGCTGTGGGTCTCGTCTGCTAGTGATCTACACTTGCCGGATCCCAGGAAACAGGCCTTCTCTGCCATGGCACCCACCTTATGGAACATTCTCCCCCTGAAGTGAGGTTAGTTTCATCCCTGTTAATGTTCCAGAAGTCCCTCAAGACCTGGCTGTGTCATCAGGCCTGGGGGTCCCAGGGCAGTGGTGAAACCTTGAGATGGCTCCATCACTGTGGCTGATATTCACTCTCCCCTGTGCCGTGTGGTTTTTATATTTTAATAATGGTTGTCTTATATTTTTAATAATGACTGTTTTTATATATTTATTGTTGTACCCCACCCAGAGTCACTTTTTGTGAGATGGGCAGCCATATAAATTTGATAAAACAAACAAACAAATGCCCATCAGGGCCTTAGAGCTGAGCTACCTAATAAAATGTTTATGTGCCTAATGGTATCAGCACTGGTGTGACAATGTTCCTGTGATAGGATTCTTCTGCATTATAATTCCTGTACAAGGGGAAAACGGTTCTTCCACAAAACATTTCAGCTGGGCCTCAAACTTACTTCTAATAAGCACATTGGGGAATGTTGGAAAAAAATGGTTATGCCACTAGTGGAGTTTGCTTTGAGGACTGGCCCACTAAGGGTACAACCACACACACTATTTCCACTCCCAATCCTTCCAAATCCGTGTGAAGCAGACTTGCCAGTCTCAGAACGCTGAACACACAATGCACCAGCCATTTGTCTCCCTCCTGGTGACAAACGGCCTGGAAATAAGCCAATCATTCAGTGCCTTACCCAAGCAAATCTACTCCCAGAACAACAACAAAATCCCCCCATCAATACTTCATACCAAAAAGTAAATTAAATAAAGTGCGAGCCATATTCGTTTCCCCTCATCCCTTATTTTCAGCACATGCTATGTGCATTTGGCAGTTTGCAAAAGATCTGCAATTTCAGCAGGGTGGGGATGTCTGGCTACCAAGCCGTTGTTCCTCCTGTTAATACACTAAGAAATGTCATGACATGACATGACATTATTAATTTTGTAATCAGGCAAGGCTACAATTGTGGCTGAAATGGGAAAGAGGGGGAGATACTGTAGGTTCTAAGAAAATGCATACTTTTCCAGCTGCTGGGACACATCCACTTTGCTGGAATAATAAAAATTCTCCCTCCTCACCCCACAGAAAAGGAGTGTGTGAAAAGGAAATGAAAACGCACAAAAACTCTTGCAAAAGACGAAGGAAACAAACAGAATTCTTACCTATTTCACTTCTGCTACTCTAAGGCTGTGCTGAGCCAGCTGATTCTCCGGAGTAGGGGTGAGCAAGGGTTCCCTCTAATGGGGAAATGGATTGCCCGCAATCTCTGCTGTGGTTCACCTTGCAAAAAATGAGTTCATTTCTGCAGCTGAGCCAGAAACAAATGAGCTTGGTGGCTGAAGTCAGTCAATGTTGTAGGAGCACAAAGGTCTGGACTTGAGCTGGTGCAGAATTCTTCATGTTCAAATGCCCTAAAAAAAAAAAAAGGAGATTCCTAGGTTAGTGTTCCTTGAGAACAAATATACAGTAAAGGATTATGGTTAGAAATACATGCTTCTGAGACATCAAGATGCTGTTCTGTGGTCCCACTGCACTTTCAATCAGTAGCACTTTAAAGAAGGCTGAGGAAAGATATTTCCTATGATGGCTAATTTTTAGTTTATTGCTTATTACGGTTAATGGCCAGTCAGTAAAATAGAAAAATACAAGACACTCAGTCATAGACTAAGTAAAGTAGAAGAGATAATCAAAATAGAAAGTGTGAGATCTATGGGAATATTTAAAATATGTCATCTGTCTGAGACCTGAAATCAAATAAAATTGTTGTTAGTTGTCATAAAACATAGTAGAGAAAAATGTTGACAACTGAGGACACGCATAGATATACTTGGGTAATCAAAAATGAATACAATTATTTTTTATATTACAGAGGGAACAGAATTGGAGGAGGTTGCGATGGATTTGGTAGGCATCCTCGTGTATCAGATATGAGCTGAGATCAAATTTTCATAGCTGCAGGGCAAAATTTAGTTATTGAGTGAATAATATTAGTCCAGCAATATGAGAAGAAAAGTGAGATGTATACTTATCTTCTCTACTTGGTACATCCTTTCAGAAAGGCAGGATTAGCTTAGCTCATGCGTCCCTGTAAAAGTTCCATTATTTATTTATTTATTCATTTATTTATAACATCTGTATGGCTGCCAATTCAGCTAAAACTACTCTGAATGGCTTACAGAAAATTAAGTACAACATAACAGAAAGAATACAAAATCACAGTACATAAACTGATAATAATAAAATAATAAAAGGCGATCCCAAATAAAATGACACCATCATCCAATAAGGGATACAACACAACACAACCCAAACACCCAGGGAAAGAGGTGGTCTTTGACAGCTTTTCTAAAGGCAAGCAGGGTCAGGGCCAACCCTATCTCAGGAGGAAGTTCATTCCCTAAGATAGGGGCCACCACTAAGAAGGCATGCCTCTGGGTCTCACAAGATGGCATTGTTTCAGTGTAGGGATCCAGACTGTGCCCTCCCTATCTGAGCATGGAGGGGAATTCTGGGAGTTGAAGTCCACAAATCTTAAAGTTGCTAAGGTTGAGAAACATTGCTTTAGTGAGCCAGGGAGATGGCTTTGAAGCAAATATTTAGAAAACCATTATGTAAGCAAAGAGGAGAGAAGCATTCCTTAAGTCCTGGGAAGGCATAGAGTATTAAGAAGGGACTCAAGCTGACTCCTTCCTGATTCACTGGGGTATAAGAGGGAGAGGAGAAGAAACAATGGCCCTAACAGGATTGTTACCACCCTTTGAGGTAGACCAGATCTGCAGGAAGACTAGAACTAAGCTCTGTTGAGATAAGCTATATTAACAGAATCTTGCAAGTTTGACTGTGTTTCTCCTCCCCTCTCTCATACTCCAGTGTATTTTGTCACCCACAAAAGAAAATTTCTTTTTGCCATTTTAATCCCCTGTCTCTTTCTTAATAAAAATAATTAGCACATAACTTTTCAGATTTGTATATTTCTTTTTCTTAATTGCATTTGTGCCAGATATAGTACTTTAAAATCACAGCTGTAATATATCTTTACTACTTGAACTCTACAGCTTAAAAAAAAACTACCTATTGGATTTAAGAAAAATGTATATTAAGTGAAATAAAAATAGAAGATTATTTTATGGCTGATGCTCAGACCTAGAGCACTTGTGAACTTAAGTTCAGATCCTAGCTTTGCTTAAAGCATATTGTACATATGTTTGTAAATCCCTTAAATCTTTGCCACTTGGATTTTCATCTGCACTTAATTTAGGGGGGAAAATTAAGCTACATTTTTTTAATCTGTGAATCTCTGAAGATAGCCTTTGTTATATCACAATGGAACCCTTTCCTGAGTCAGAACTGATTATAAAAACAAAAGAAAACTATAATATTTTAAATCAAAATAATGGTTGGAAATGTGGCTCTGCAGTTTAAAAGTGTCAAAGCAAAATTAAATCAACCATTCTATTTTAGTTAGTTTGTAGAAGTTAGTTCATTAGAAGCAGGAATTTAAAACTCTGAATGACCCATTTACCTGAAATGACCATCTCCTATCTTCAGGATGATTGGTAACACCTACTGGAGTCATTATTCCCAATCTATGTGGACAACCAGGTGTATAAAGACAAGTTACACAGTGGAGAATGACTGTTCATTTCAGTCATTAAGGCATACTTGTGCTACCTCTTGACCACCAAGCACAAATATGCTTGTGTGTAATGTCTGCATTATCTCACATAATACATAATCTCTACCAACCTTTTAAAGTTGTTTTATCCTATGCTATATCCCTGTTCTAAAATTAACTCGTTCTTTGAGTTGGCAGGACCCTTCGTATATGTTATAGCCAGCTAGCTAAGGATCAAACCAGTCCTTACAATGACAGGCACATCGATTAGTAGTGACTTACTAATAAATTAGTATGTAGGTAAGAGACAAAGCAGAATGGAAAGGACATCATGGATGGTTTGGAGGAATGTTAAACCAAGCTCTGGTAAATGAGGGTTTGGCAGTAGAAAGGAGAAAAGATATTTGAATAAAGCAGTGATAAGTAAAAGCCCTGTGATCCAGGAGTTTTTGCTTATCCATACTGGATTTTAAATCATCCCACAAGTCCCACATTGTAATAATTTGACCTGACCCACATACAAGTAATTTTGCCACCAAAACACCTAATGTGTTCCCACTGAAACAAAAGCTGCAACAATTTTTTTACATTTTTCTGTGGCCCTTATCTGCCTTCTCTTAATACGTTGATGTCAGAAAAATGCAGGTGGAATTTTTTGCTCAGAAATGTTAACAGAAGAGGTGAAATTGATGTATCTACTGACCTTACTAGAACCCCTATTACGGACTTTATCCAAGAACCTTCTGAATTTGGTAGTGCTAAAATCTGGCAGGACTATCCATTAATTATGGGATTCATAATTCACGGATTTTAGAAAATTCTTAGCTTGATTCTACATGGAAGTAGAGACTGTTTGACCATCTGTTAATAAACATGGGTCTGTATGTTGCCTCTTGCTCATGAGTGGTCTATATCTTTTGGTGTCTGCAGACTGAAGAAGTCCTGAAGATTGATGGAGGGCCATGCTATTCAAACAGCAGGCGTTGCTGAGACAGAAGCTCCTTGTGCTGGGCAGCCTTGCTATTGGAAGCCTTCTATATCTAGTTGCCAGAGTTGGGAGCTTGGATAGGTAAGTCATTAAATTAGCATGTACCGATGACACTGATCATTATAAATGGCTGTGCGTGCTTTCCCCGCCCCGCCCCACCCCAATTTCCTCTTAAGCTTTGAATATAATTGGATAGGTTTTTAGCTCTTTGTCTTGCTGCTAACATCTAAAAAGACAATCTGCTGTAGTATTGATTTTCATTGTTCATTTCCTTCTGTTTAAAGACAGTGGAAGGCACAGGGAAACTGGAAGAGCATTCGCTTGCTGAACCAATACATTGGTGCCTGTCCATTCATATTCCACGTGCATTGGCAGCTGTTTTCAGAAGGAAAGTAAATCGGCATACAGTAAAAATGGTAGCTCAGCTTTTGTGTGCAATTGCAGGCTGACCTCAACTTTCAATAAACAGTAATGTTTGTACATTTTCTTGTCTGAAATTTGTGCGTGGGCAATTAATATGGTACAGTGGTAGTTAAACTTGTGCACAAGCCTGCAGAGTTTGCTTGTCAGTCTTGGATCCTATTGCACTGGAATGATTGCTGAAGGATACAGATGATTTTTTTTAAACTATGTTAATTAGATTTTGGTGGGTTTTTTACTTTGTTACTTTTATTTTTTTCTTGAGTTGGATATAGTGAATGAAAAGATCTTGCTGGAAACAATAATTTTCAAGCAACGAGGCAATTGTGGATATAAAACTAGGCACATTTTTGTTTATAACAGTTCCTGTTAATGCCCATAACTGTTGGCTTTGAATTACAGGAAACAATTATTTTCCATTTCATATATAGTATGGAACTAAGACCCAACTACCAAATCCTTTTTTTCTATTTTATGACAGTTAAGTTGCTCCAAGAAATGGAAAAATTAGAAAAAAAAATCTATTTGATGAAAGATTTATGTACTGAACTTGCTTTCTGAAATCCTTTTGCAGGCAATTAGTATCCTAAAATAGTAACTAAAATTGTGTACGATATTGTAAAACCTCCATTCAGGACAGCATACCAGGCTGAGACCATATTTAGATGATAAAGGAGCAAACAGAAGCATTACATCTATTTGGTCAGTTATTGGTGCGTTCCTTCTTAGATTCAGCTGTATTAATGCCCAATTCACATAAGTTGTATGAATACTCAAGTCACTGGTTGAAAAAACAAAAACAAAGCCCAAGCTGAGTAACTATTTATACTTACTTAGTACATTTAGAACTTATCTTTCTTCATCACAGAATTCAAGTCAGCTTATATAAGAGTTCCAGATGGGTTCCCGTTTGGGCACTGGGTACAGGAAGAGCTGCTTAGCTTTATCTAAGTCATTATACCTGTGCCACCAAATCATGTTGTGAGACCCAGCACATGAGCTCCATCACCCTACAGCTCATACAGTTTGAAAACCATGTCCAAGGTTTATAAAACAAAACAAATAAGACATTTCAGTATCTCCAACACTTTATGAACATTAGGAAAAGTGACATATAGATTAAGGTGGTCATGTAGTCCCTTCCAGTTACTTTAGTTTTGTGTAGTTTAAGATCCAGTGTTTGTTCTTTTGGTTGACCATCTTCTTCTTTTTATAAGCAGTTTTCCTTTTTTATTTATAAGCTGCTGCCCAGAGACATAGAGAAGTCAGGCTCAAAATTTAAATAAATAAATACTGCATGAAGCACATTCTTGCTTATTACTGGTTGTTGTATTGTTCCAGAAAAGGCATGAGCCTCGATATGCAAAGTTTAAACCTCTTCTTTTCATGCTGGTTCCTGCCAGAGACTTGCACCAGTAGCTGCTGTTTGACCCCAAATGTGCTGCACATGGAAAACACAGTTTTATGTGAATTATCTTGATATATGAATTAGGTTGCATATATTTGTGCATGTAAAAAATCATGTAGAAATGTTCAGCTGTGTTTTGCCTGGGCAATAACATTACATTCCCTTTGGTTTCTGTGGCATCTGTATTTTCCCCTCTATTTAGGATAAAACTGATTTTTTAAAAGAGGTTATATGAGCCTGCTAACCAGGAAAGAGAGAGAGGGAGATTGACAGAGATTGAGATGTTTTGAACAATTGAGAACACACTTTTTTCCAGGTGAGTTATCAGCTTTGTTAAAAAAATTATGACTTGTTTGTTTGTTTGCTATTTATGATCTTTGCTTTTCAACAGCTGAATGACACTAAACTAAATATGCAACTAGGTAACACTAAAGATTAATCTTAAACTTCAATGAGAGGTATTCCAATTCTTCATATTCACAAGGACATGCCTACCCTAGCATGCTTCCTACCATCATCTACCATTAAAATCCCACATTTTGAAGATACGTGAAATGGTCCTAGGCAATTATGTAGTTACATATAGTGAGTAGAAATTCCTTCTTGTCTCATGCTGGAATTTGGCCTATGACCTGAGGCATGAAATTTAATTAACCTTTTCCCCAATCTAAGCTTGCCTAGCTACAAATGTTATTAATGGTCATAAAATTATCCAGACATAGTACTTGACTCTTGAACTCCTCCAATGATGACTTCCAGAGGATCCATATATAATATTGCTAATGGGGAAAAGGGTTGATTTTTTTTTTCTCTTATTGTGCATGATGGATTTGTACTCGTCAGTGAATCCTATCCTGATGGTCCAGAAATCTAGATATTCTATCTCGGTGATATTTCTTTTCAGTCCCATAGAAACAGATCTTTGGGCACATTAATGGCATTACTTCTCTTTCCTTCCTCCTGGAGCTATACAACTCAGTGCATATGTTGTGGCATGAGCACTGATCAATCAGCAGAAAGCAACAGTGACAGAAGAACTAAGAACAGTGTTAGAGGGTTAGATCTGAACAATAAAGCCAGAAACTGAAGCCAAGGAATACCCAAATCTCACTCTCCCTCCTATTTAAGTTCCCTTCTTACATAAGTCCCCATCCTCTGTAAGGCCCAAATTTGATAACTCTTCACTGCTGAGGCTGATTGCTCTAAATCAGGTAGGTAGGGAGCTCCCAAATTTCTCTGTGGTTCTCAAAGCCCCTCTCTACCACAATTGCCAAAAATGGGTGGAATGGTTTCTTGCTATTTTGAGGCTAGAACATACTGGATAAAAACTGTAGTAAAAGTTTCCAAATAGGCTTAACACGGTTTTAGAAAAACAAAGAAAACCCTCAAACTCTTCCCCCAAACCAGGAAAAAGAAAAAAAGAAAAATCTGGCCCTGGCATTGCATGAACCAGCTCCACCCAATTTCTGTTATCAGCCTACTTACTGCAGCCCTCAAGTCACCAGAACCTTGAGCATCCCTGCTCTAAATTACAGCTTGGTGGTGTATTGCACAGAATAGCGAATTCCTTTCTTGACATGCTCACCACATGCTGAGCTGCTTTTCACGAAGCTGCATCGCTCATCCACATGTTTTCATCATTTTATTTCTGGCCAAAATAGGCGTTAAAAATATGAGGTCATCACACAGAATTCTAATTCACTAGGATAAAACAGGTATTCCAAATTCTGTAGCTCCTTAGCACTAATTACTTCCCCTAGGCCCAATGCATATCAAGTGAGAAGTCCACAGAAAGTATATTAGTGGACAAAACACAATTAGGAAAATATACAAGTGGTGAGAATCAGCAACATTTCTCTATTTAAACAGATATGCCCACCATGGCTATTACGCCAGAATCTACAGCAAGCTACAGTAACGTCATGATGCAAATGCTGCCTCTGTCTAGTTGGGTACAGAACGTTGCAGTGTTTGTGCCATGACATCGTGACACACATTTCATCACTTACCTCCCTTGCTCCCCCTTGGATGCCCATAGTTGGCTGTGAGATCTATGGTCCCAAGATAATTATATTTTTAAGCTAAACTTATAAAATGCTTTCCATGTAAACTCTGTATTGTGAGAATATATTAATCAGACAATGCTGGTACTGAATACAGAATGTGCTGCCTATGAAAGCTAGGCTTTTCTAGTCATAGAAACCTTTGGAGTAGAATATTCTCATTGACACACTGAGGAAGGAAGCCATATTTTCCATTTGCCATAGCTACTGCTCCACCAAGTAGTCCCTGAAGGGTTGTAGCGGGGGGGGGAGGGGGGTTCCTTTGGCAAATGGAGGATATGCCCTTTACAGCTGGGAGTAGGGCAAAATCATCAAATGCTTAGCATAGCATTAGCAAGCCCTCAGCATGTTTGGACTCCCCTAGTCCTAAAGTAACAAACAGAAGGAGTGCCATGAGTAAATTCTGACCATTTCACACAAATATATATGTTTTAGATTGACATATTAATGTTTAAAGTATATGAATTCAGTGCATATGATGAACACAGTTTAAAACATGTGTATCATACAGAGTGTGACATAGTTCCTCCCTGTATGTTTATTTATGGACTGGGGCATGATCTTCTTATGCCACAGAATATGAAACAACACTAACAATATCAAGGTTTTATATTTGATTAAATCCTAACTGTTGTGCAATAAGTAAAAGGTTAACTTTTTATTTCCATTGTTCAGCAATGTGTGTATGTGTATGTGTGTGTGTGTGTGTTTCCTGGTTAACAAGTTCATGCAGCCTCTCTTAAACATTGTTTTCTAATTCAGTTTTATCCTAAATCTGTCTGTGTGGAAAACAAAAGTAATCTTAAAAGGCAAAAGGACATTAAGTTTCTAGAAAATGAACTGTTTTTCCCCCAGGAAATTAAGTTGTGAACAACTTGTGCCTTGCAATAAAATTTGTTCTCAAGTTATTAAACATTTGTTTTAGGATTAAACTACACAATACAGTACAATACTCTTCACCACATTTTAAAAATAGTGTGTGGAAGACATTGCGCAATTCTGAATTTCTGACCAAGTCCCTACCAAGAATGAAAACTTTTTTTCAAATGTTTTTTCAATCAAACTTTTTTCTTTGAAAATGCCCTCATCTCAAGTAGCAAAAATACTTTCTATAAGAAATGGGATAGTAGATAGCCGCTTCAAAGGTAGTTAGTTTCAATAAGAAAATGCACAAGGAGTTAAGGTGAAATCTATTTTATACCTGCACTGCAGTTTGATCTGGACTGCAGTTTCTTTTTATTAATCGTTTCAATCGTTTGCACTATCTGTGCCTCCTTCAAATTTATTCTGGATGTTCCCCAGTCCTTTTGAGCATATTTCGAAGGTGTGTGAGGAGTTGCAGAGCACTCCATCCTGACAAAAGTTTCTGTTCCACTGGCTGACTATCCACTGTGAACATAGACATAATAATGACATTCACTCTATTTTCAATTCTTCGTACGATTAGTAAGTATAATTTCCTTTATGAAGTAGGAGTTTTGATTGGATTTGACTAAACCTAAATCAGAGAAAAAGTGAGAGGATTTGGACTGAACCTGCTATCCCCAGAAAGGAAGCAGGACTGCCTTGAATTGGCTCTGGTCCAGTTCAGAACCTCAGCAAAGTTCCAGCCCTGGCCTTCATCTTTGATTATACAGAGTGCTATTAAAAGAGGCAATGCTTTTTTAATGGGAGGGGGGAGGGGAGGGGGGATAGCTTTCATTTCATGCCATGGTAGAGAGGGAAGAGGAGAGGGAGCAGTGGAGATTACTGGATTTTCTTGATGGACAGCTCTTACCTTCAAAAGAGTGATCTAAGTGATCAGGCCACCAGAACCACCTAAATCACAGTGACTTGAGGGTGAAAGTTTGATTCATTTATAATGATTTGCTTCAGTGTAAATGGATATTACTACACTTTAGTTACTATCTGATTGCTTTCTAAAATTTTATTAATTACTTGATAATTTATACAGTTCTCTGTAAGCAAATAATTTACTAGAAGTTTAACTAGCAAGTGAATTTTTAAACTTCCATCCCAACATCCCCCAAAATCAGTCCTACTGCATTCAGATTTCTGAAGGAGTATTTTTCCCTACAATGTTCTTCCCTTTTCACAAAATACTTTTGCCAGTATATCTGAAGGATGACATGTCATTCACCACTGAAATACATCTATTTCTACACATTTCATCAAAGTTTATCCTGAAGGAATCAAAGTTCAGGCATTTTTTTAAAACATCAGAACTTAAATAAAAGTCACTTTACTTGAAAATTCTAATTCTCCTTCTATGAAATTTCAGGGAAATTTGATAGGCTTGGACCCAGGTCCAGGAAGCATGTAGGCCCTGAATTGTTCCAAATTAAATCAAGGGATATCTGAGGCAAGCTTCCAGATGTGAGTCTGTGTATACCTGTCCTATAAAGTATAGGTATAAAGGTGTGTGTGTTTCTGTCTGTGTGTGCGTGTGTGTGTAGTATAACTTAGTCAACATTTCAGAATGTTGTTTACACATATAAATGCCAAAAACATGTTCGTCTTACAAAATGTACTGAAAACAGATTAGTGTGCTACTTTCTGAGAATAGATGAAGTACATAATCTAATGTTTTCTATGCTAGTTTATAAGCGAGCAGACAAATTTTATATTGTCTATTCAATTCTGCCATGAAAATAGACACCAACATCTTGCCTTGTTCATAGGACTATGTGAATCATCTCAACATTCATTATAAATTAATAATTTATTGTTAATATCATCAATTATTTTTACCACCCCAAATCTATCTATTGCAGGATGAAGGTTTGTTGAAGGTTATGGACCATAATCTACCATGCTGGTACAGTGTGGATTGATGGATAAATAAATACATGCACACACATTATGTCTACTCTCACTTGAATGCTATGTGGCCCATTGTCACTTATATGGCATTAATTTTATTGAACTGAATAGAGCTTCTGATGGGACATGTATAAAAGTTCAGTGTTAATAATGTAAACTACTGTTTCTCCTTTTTTTCTCTCTCTCAATTGCAGACTACAACCCATTTGCCCTATTGAAGGCCGATTTGGACTCCATGGGCAAGATGAAATCCCACTCAGAGCTCTACAGTTTAAGCGTGGGTTGTTACATGAATTCCGAAAGGGAAATGCCAGCAAAGAGCAAATTCGACTTCACAGTTTGGTCCAGCAAATCCCCAAGGCCATAATAATTGGAGTGAGGAAAGGAGGAACACGGGCACTACTAGAAATGTTAAATCTTCATCCAGCAGTGGTCAAAGCTTCTCAAGAAATACACTTCTTTGACAATGATGAGAACTATGCCAAGGGCATTGAGTGGTATAGGAAAAAAATGCCATTTTCATATCCTCATCAAATAACAATTGAGAAAAGCCCTGCATACTTTATCACAGAGGAGGTACCTGAAAGGATTTATAAAATGAACTCATCCATCAAATTACTTATCATTGTCAGGGAACCCACAACAAGAGCTATTTCTGATTACACTCAGGTGCTGGAGGGAAAGGAAAGGAAGAATAAAACTTACCACAAATTTGAAAAGTTGGCCATTGATCCTAATACCTGTGAGGTGAACACTAAATACAAGGCAGTAAGAACCAGCATCTACACAAAACATCTGGAGAGATGGTTAAAATACTTTCCCATAGAGCAGTTTCATATTGTTGATGGTGATCGTCTCATTACAGAACCCCTGCCAGAACTCCAGCTGGTAGAAAAGTTCTTAAATCTTCCTCCAAGGATAAGTCAATATAATTTGTATTTCAATGCCACCAGAGGGTTTTACTGCTTGCGATTTAACATTGTCTTTAACAAGTGCCTGGCGGGAAGCAAGGGACGCATTCATCCAGAGGTAGATTCCTCTGTCATTACCAAATTGCGCAAATTCTTTCACCCTTTTAATCAGAAATTTTACCAGATCACAGGGAGGACATTTAACTGGCCCTAAAATAAACTTCCTACAACACTGTGTGTTGCACCTGGAGATATGCAACCATATCTCTATTAGAGTATAAAAAATATGCACTTTTCATACACTCAGCTATAAAAGTAATCTTTTTTCATGCATACTTGTACATATGCAGTGTGTGACCAAATATAAGATGGGATCAATTTTTCTGCAGAACAGTGCATAACATAAAATTTACTCTCTGCATAATTGCATCATTTTATGCTGTACAATTAAATGAGAAAATGTCATTTAAAGAAATTAACTCAGCTGCTCAGTTCAAAGGGTCAGCACTCTATTTGCTCCATAAAATTTAATATTAAACATATCTAGAGAGAGGCAGGATATTGCTTTAAAATTCATTGCAATTCTAATTCACTGCAATTAGAATTCATTTTTGGAAAATCTGCAATGGAATAATATGGAAACATATTTCTAAAAGAATATTGGCCCTTTTAAAGGAATACATTTATGCTTCAGGCTTATACTGGCTTAGCAGTGCTCCCTAGGAAATCCAATGTGCTCTACTTCAATAACAAGAAGGAGCTAACACAATTTTCTTAATGAATAATTCTCACTGAACACAATTTCCATGAATTGGGGTGGGGGGCAATTATGCCAATTAAATGGATGAAAAGCCAATATGAGTTTGCTGTATGATTATACCCTATATGATGCTAAGTTCTTTTGAAAAATCTTTTCCTAGTGTTGAAAAGAAATTTTCTCATGCAATCAACATAGTTTCAAATTTCCTGTGGTGAGTTTGCACTATTGTTTTTATTGTATGGATCATCTTGGCACTTAGAGCATGTCAATCATGTGTCAAAAAGGAAGTCTTTTCTTTTCCCTTCTATGCTTGTATGTTGACAAAAATTTGATGTACATATTGTATATTGTTTGTAAATACTGGTTTCACACTAAGTAATTCTATTTTGTAAACTAAATATGGCTATTTAATTTATTGTGAAAATTAAATTTATTGTGGTATTTAAAATGGAATGGATTAAAATTGCTATATGTGCAATTTGCTTTTTGTTTTTCTTCAGTGAATGTTTGATGATCCTATGATATCTCATTATCTCAAGCAGCAAGCTTTTCATGGAGGCAATTCACAAGTTCAGATGAGAGTCAAAGTCTGATTGAGTAACATTCAAGGATATGCAAATCCACCATTCAGTTGGTAATCCATAATGATTGCATTGTCTTCAGGTATATTTTTAGCTGGTTCTGTATAAATAAGACTGTATGCTATGCAAAAGCATCAAGCTAGTATCATTAGTTCTGAAACTGTAGGAGTATTACAAATGGGAGGCTACCAAATATGCTTTAAAACTCCTGTTATTATTACCTATAATAAGGTGATGGTGCTTACATGGAACTTTTCTGCTTCCGTGAATCACATTCCTCAGTTAAATTAGACACTTAAGGTAAAGGCAATTTATCATGAGAAGTTAAGAAACAATGGGTTTTCAAGCTGCATAAGAACACTACACGGGATGAATTCGGAATCTCACTGCTATCACTGAAGCTCAGGGTTTCCGCATTAAACTTCAAACCAAATTCATTCCAATTCATTATGGTTTTTCATTGATTTCACTGAAAAGTAGGCTGATTTTTGAAATATATTTACAATGAAGTAAAGATGATTACTAGGACATCACTAGGACATAAGGTCTATGATACAAAAAAGTGCCCATTTGGGTTTTTCAGTTTCTATGGGAATGGAGAAAGAGAAGAATCTGATTCACTTAAAGCAGTGTTTCCCAACCTCAGCAACCTTAAGATGCGTGGACTTCAACTTAACCTTAAAGTTGCTGAGGTTGAGAAACACTGACTTAAAGGAATGGAAACCTCACAGGGTAATAGTTGCAAAGGAACAGGAACCCCATTTGGCATGGCTGCATGTTAAAAATAACAGCCTTTTACGTTTGTGTGTATGCCTCACAAGGGCATAAGCTGTCTAAATACATAGAAGTTCCAAAAGTAGCTGATAACTGCTGCATAGAAGAGGGAAATAGCATTTCAAGAATACTTGAGCTGTCTGCATTTCTTTGGGTGTCACCATTGTGTTCGTAACATCAAGAATGGTCAAAAATCTAAAGGCAAATTAAATTCAGTTTAACTGATTTGTAGAGTATATAGTATCTCAGAGAAAGTAATAGATAATTTTCTACTTGTCTATATGCATCTGATCTCTCGGTAGTGTGAAACTAATGAAAGTTTTTCTTTTAATCTAAAATTTGATGTAACGTACATGTTAAAATACATTTTAATTCAAATTAATCAATTCAGTTAATGAACTGAATCGTCATCTCAGTTAATTCACAGAGAGTCACATGCAACTAAGGATTTTAGTTCTTTGCTGATGTTCTCTAATTACGTTTTAATTTTTGTGATTTAATACGGTTTCAGTAGGTTTTTAGCCTAATATGGTCATATGTCTATGGAAAAGACAGGTAATCCTTGGTTAACAACTGCTTCATTCACCAACCATTCAAACATATGACAGTGCTGATATAGTGGATTTATGACTGGTTCTCAAACTTACGGCCGTTGCAGTGTCCCCCTGGTCATGTGATCACAATTCAGGGGCTTTGCAACCAGTAAGCATTTACAATGGTTGCAGCATCCCCCTGTCCTGTGATCGCCATTTGAGACCTTCACAGCCAGATTCTCAGTGGAGAAGCCAGCAGGAAGTCACAAGTCGCTGTCATGTGACATCACACTTAACGACCATGGGTGATTCACTTAATGACGGCAGTGGAACTGATGTCACAAGACAGGCACGGCCACATGATGTTTCACTTGATGACTGCATCACTTAGTGACAGAATTGACAGTCCCAATTGCAGCTGTTAAGCGAGGACTACCTGTATTTTGTAAAAATAAATAAAAAAAGAAATAAGTAGAAAATTGTTTATGCATAGAGATATATTCCAGTAGATGTAGAGTTTCTTTTAGCATTCCTACTTCCTACTAGTGATGAACCACCACCAATTACCCCCTCCTCCCAAAAGATGAATAGAATAAAATATGGTAGAAGGTGATGATGCTTAAGAAAGAAAACAGCTTGGTTTCTCTTATTGTACATAATAAATTTACCAGCACTAAATAAAAATAAGTATAGAATTATTACATTACATTGAGCGAGTTTGGTGTAGTGGTTAAGGCATCATGCTAGAAACCAGGAGATAGTGAATTCTAGTCCCACCATAGATACTAAGCCAGCTGGGTGACCTTGGGCCAGTCACTCTCTCTCAGCCCTAGGAAGAAGCCAATGGCAAACCACTTCTGAAAAACCTTGCCAAGAAAACCGCAGGGACTTGTCCAGGCAGTCTCCGAGAATCAGACACTATTGAATGGATTAAAAGAAATTATTATATTATATTGTATTATATTATTCACACAAACACATCCAATTAAAAGTTGCTGTGTCCATGAAAATAGAGAGCAATATACCACTGATATTTTAGAAAGTATACAAATGATTCTATAGTACTATATAATGTCAGAAGGAGGGGTGCAGGGATTCATCTATCACGTGAATACATATGCTGCCTGTGATAGGTATAAGAACCACTCCATGTAAGTCCATCTAAATGCAAATTTTTGAATCAAGACAAGCCTTTTCTCTGCATACTGAAATCATGCCATCTATAATACATAGATCCACAAGTCTTCTGAATGTGTACTGAATGAAAAAGCATAGGACATAATCACATACTGTCTTTTGCCTGTTGTTCATGTGAATCTTTTTTATATGTGTGCCCTCTTGTGGTCATACAGTATTTAATCTTCCAGTGAGGAATCTTTAACAAATGGCTTTTTTCAGACAGTAAGGACATAGATATAAGAAAGCTTCTTAAAAAATGTTTCTATAGTCTCACTTGTGCACAAGTCATTCAGAAGATTCTATGCTTCAGATGTTGTATAGAGATTGAAGTCATGCAATCCTTAAACTGCCTACTCAGGAGTAATGCCACTGAAAATCAAGAAAACTAATTCTGAGTTTCTGATCTGAAAACTACCATCAGGATTAAAGTATTAGAATAAAACCTAGTAATAACTGTAATTCTATCAATCTCTTTAAAATCCCAACACTTCCTGTTAAAACTCAGTGCTCAGCCATGGTTTGGAGAGGCTTGTACTTCAATATTCAAAAATGAGCATAAACAACTTTTGAGCTTTTAACATTTAAATTTTATTGTAAACCTCCCAGAGTCCCCCATTGGGGGAGATGGGCGGTGACATAAATTTAATAAATAAATAAATAAATAAATAAATAAATAAATGTAAATCTTAAGAGTAATGTAAATAATTTATTTCAGCTAATTCAATAAGTTTCAAAAATGAATGAATTTATTTTGTTTTCAATCAAATTTGTCATCGCCATGTAATACTGCAACCATTACATTTTTTGCTTTAGTAGTTCTCCCAGAAAAACAGTATAAGATATTGAAAATACGATGCCATCTACATAATGAGAGAATAACATACTTTGGTGACAGAGCACATGTCTGGCACAAATAAGTTCTTAAAAAGAAAGCTAAACTCATTTAAAAACGAAGTAGTATTGAGTTAAATGAAGTTAAAGGATTTTGATGAAATTAGATTGACCAATAATCTATGTCAGTATAAAGCAGTTCTATAAACTTCATTATTTAACTGCTGAGCACAGATCAATTTAAAAGATCACTGACTGACAATCTGTTGTGGTATACTGACTACAGAGTTTGACTTGGAACAGGAAAAATGAGATATTTCCTCATCTCCTTTAGTGCATCTAAGATTCAGATGATTGAATTAATCAATTAATTAGGCAGAAGTTGAATTAAAACAAGAGACCTCATAACAATAAATATATAATCTTCTTCTTAGCTAATACCCTTTAGGGATGTCTGCTCACATGAAATTCCATCAAGGTTCCAGTCAAGAGATAAGAACCTGAATGCCTTAATTTTAATCTAGGGAACCTGTTTCCCTGATCAGGCACATAGTCGGCTTTGGTGCAAACTCAGAAAACAAAACAAACAAAAAAGGATGGGAACCAGATACTGTGCTGGTTATCTTACTCCTACCATTCTTTGTGCCTGATCTAATGTAAGTAATCTCAAGTTTAATACTGTAAACCAGAAGGTTTGTAATTTGTGGAGTTTTAATATTCATACAGTACAGAGCTTTCTTGACAGGAACAACTAAAGAATATAGGCCTTCCCTGTAAAGTATTGGCCTGTCACAGTACATACCTAACTCAACTCCTCCATTAGCAAGTAACCTTGGTTTGTTTTTCTGGACTAGAGTAGGCAACAGTGATGTTGTAGACACCATGAATAATTCTTTGGCTCTGATACACATTATCTGATGTCAAAATCTCCCATCCCCGCATAGCTGGCTTTGTGCAAGCTGCTGTGGAGTAGTGAAGGGATGAATGGCTGAAAACTTCATCCCTGCAATGTGCAGGCCTTCTGGAAATGTCACCCAATGTTCAGGAAGCAGTGGAAGATTGAAGAGGGTCAATCAGGTTCCAGGGAATAAAAGCAATACAGGCTCATGAAAACAAGGGATGTGCAGGTGGCTGGGATATACCGATGTAAGATACCCTTTGATTCAGGAAGTGAAAGATAAAGTAAAGGGAGAAATAGCACGGGCACAGCCCAGTTGAGGGACTGATTAACTAGTTTCCCCTGCCTGTGTGGCATGATCAAAGCACACGCTCAACTCACAGGATGATAAAGCATAAAAACTTCTACTCCCTGGAGGCTATCCAACACATGGCCGCAAGAGCTTTTCTGCAGCGATTAGCCTAGGAAAAATGCAAACAATGATCTGGACACTATCTTGCACAAAATCATTTGTAAAACGGTAACTAATAAGACTAAGATCATTTTTCTTAGTTTTTCTCGCAGCTAAGTAGTCTTATAATACTTTTTTTCCTGTTTTAACAGATCGACATTTTTTAAAAATATGTGTTTCTTGTAAGCAAACTATCAGTATTTAGTTTTCTGAGTTTACTAAAGTTTCTTTTTTTCTCTTATCTAGTGAATTTAATCCATTTACATTCAGTGAAATCAGTTGTCTTCATTTTGGGTTTAGTTCAGTGCTGCTGCTATTCCTAGTTGTCCTTCTTTGTCTACAGCAGTGTTGCTCTATGCTGGCAACTTTAAGATGTGTGGACTTCAACTCCCAAAATTCCCCAGCTAGCTGGCTGGGGAATTCTGGGAGCTGAAGTCCACACATCTTAAAGTTGCCAAGGTTGAGCAACACTGGTCTACAGTATCCTGTTCAATAGCAAGAGGTTCCTTCTCCAGAGGGTCCTGAGCAGTTAATTCTTTATACAGAGGGAAAGCTTCTAAGGTTGTCATCATAATTACCATTTTGTTTCCAGGAAGACCTCCAGTTCAAATGGATTTCTTCATCTGGAACTTAGTTGTTTATTTCTTAAAATAGTTGTCAGAGATGCAAATTCTTTCAACATTCTTGGGGATACATCTTGAAATATTTGGAGTTGCTTCCCTTTTCTAATCAAAGGTATCCCATCTGCTGCTTTAGAATAACATCTCTTTTTCTTTTGGGTAGAAACATGAGATAGCGGAGGCATTTTTCTTCTTTGTGTATATTTTGAGTTTATCCTGAAGATGTGCTCAATATCTGGAAAAGCTCCATCTATTTTCAAAAGATCTTGTATAAAAATTTTAAACTTTCCTCCTTAGTCTTCCTTCCCAAAGTCTTCAGGGATATCTCTAAATCTTCAATTTCATTGTCTTTGCTGGAATTCCAATGCATCTAAAGTTCTTTCCATTTCTCAGCTTTGTGATTCTTGAGCCCCCTGACCTTGTTTCAGACTGGAAGTTTTATGTTCCTAATCTAATGTTTTTCTCCACTGCAGTCCAAACTGATAAGAGTTCATCTCACAAGATCAGTTCTGCTGCTTTTAGGTTCTCTCTTTAGTTCTGTTTTCTTCTGGTTGCACTCCAAGATTTCTATATCCAGCATGGGTAAGCAATTTGTAAATCCGATATAAAAATGCAGTTTGTAAATCTGGACAAATGAGTAGTGTTGCGCAGGTGCTTTTAACTCTTCAGCCAGCCATGGGGGCGGGGGAGGGCTTAAAGCAACTGTAGGCAATGTGGGCTGTCGGCTTACAAAGCAGCTTCTGCGCTGGATGCTAAAGTTGAAAAATGCAGCCTAGTGGCCCTAGTCCCCTCCACATTTTCTTAGCTTAGCTCCTCACTTGAATGCCTAGGAACTTATATATATATATATATATATATATATATATATATATATATATATATATATATAGTAAAGGTAAAGGTTTCCCTTGACGTAAAGTCCAGTCGAATCTGACTCTAGGGGGCGGTGCTCATCTCCGTTTCTATGCCTTGGAGCCGGCGTTGTCATAGACACTTCCGGGTCATGTGGCCAGCATGACGACTCGGAACGCCGTTACCTTCCCGCCGAAGCGGTACCTATTGATCTACTCACATTTGCATGTTTTCGAACTGCTAGGTGAGCAGGAGCTGGGATTAACAACGGGAGCTCACCCCGCCGCGCGGTTTCGAACCGCCGACCTTCCGATCGACAGCTCAGCGGTTTAACCCGCAGCGCCACCGCGTCCCTGCGAGATAGATAGATATATATATAGATATATAGATATATAGATATATAGATATATACATACAAACATACATACATATACATATACATATACATACATACACATACACACACACATACATACATACATACACACACATACATACATACACATACATACATACATACATACATACCACAGAATGGGAAAGAAAAAGTTCCAGTTGGCAGCCGACATTGCCCCACATCCCAGTGCCCCTGATAATGCAAAATTTTCTCTGAACCTGATCCAGACTGCTCTCAATCCAATTTGGTGCCCAGAACTGGACCCAGTATTCAAGGTGGAGTCTGATAAATATGGAATATTGTAGAAGTATTATTACTGCCCATGATTTAAAAATGTGTATATTGCTAATGATGAAACCTAAGAATGTGTTTCTCTTTTTGCAACCTCATCACATTGCTGACTTACACTGAGATTGTAATCGACAAACACAACTATCAGACCAGGCAATCCCCTACCTACACATTGGATTTCAGATTTCTAAATGAAACACTTCGTATTTGTCTTAATTTAAGTTCATTCTGTTATTTTCAGCTCCTTTCTCTTTCAATATGGTTTTAAATATTAACTCACTATTTTATGTTATTAGCTATTCCTATCCAATTTTATGTAATACTCAGATTTCATAAATAGAGGTAGTCCTCAAGTTATGATGGCAATTGGGACCAGAATTTCCATTGGTAAGCTATGCAGTCATAAAGCGCAATGTCACATGACCGCATCACTTAGGGACAGCAACCCTTGCAGTCCCCGTTGCTGTCATTAAGCAAAAACCATGGGTCATTAAGTGAGCACCTCCTTGCAACTTCCTGCCAGCTCCCAACAACCGAAGTCAGTGGGGAAGCCGGCAGGAAGTTGCAAGTCTCAGGCAGGTCGCAAGCAGGCCAGCAGGCAGGTACGTGGCTCTGCTGGGTGGGAGAGGGAGCAAGGGTGCGTGTGGGTGGTCTGGGAGGAATAGCACAAGTGTGGTGGGGCTTGGGGTGACTGCTACCTTGTGGGAGAGGCTGTGAGAGGCTGCGCACGGCAAGGGAAGTGCGGTGTGAGCACAGTGGGGCTTGGGGTAGCTGCTGTTGGATGGGGAGGCTGCGCAAGGGTGTGCAGATGGTGGGGAGGCGTGGCATGAGCCTGAGCGCAGCAGGACTTGAGGTGACTACTGCTGGGTGGAGGAAACTGCGCAAGGGTATGTGAGTTGGGACCGGCAGCTCTGTTGCTAAGCAACAGTCATTAAGTGCAGTGTCACGTGACCACAACTTGTGACTTACTGCTGGCTTCCTGATTGATTTTGCTTGTGAGAAGCTGGCAGAGAAGGTCACAAATCGCAATTATGTGACCGCAGGACGCTGCAACTGTTGTAAGTGTGAGCCGATTGCCAAGCACCCAGACTGTGATCACGTTACCATGGGGGTGCTGGGATGGCCAGAACATCGAGGACTGGTCATAACCACTACTCATTCAGCACTGTCGTAACTTCAAACAGTCACTGAAGGAGTGATCCTTAATTGAGGACTATCCGTATTCCCTTTAGTTAGGCTGACCATACATACCATTTTGAACGAGACAGTCCAGTTTCTTTAACATTTCCTGACCATCGCGTTGTTTTAATATAAATGTCAATTTTGTCCTGTTTTTTAAAAAATGAAGCCATTTTTGGGAAAAGCGGGAAAAAATTGAAATTGAAATTGAAAAACTGCAGCAGATCTCAGTCCAGCAGGAAACCTAGAGCGGAACCGCAGGAACAGCTGATTGGCAGTGAGCAAGAGGAAGAGTTGTTGCCACCAATCAGTGCAGTGGAAAGACGGTCGGAAAAGTGCGCCCAGCAGAAAAGAAGCTGATTGGCTCTCAGGCCAAAACGGCAGGGAGAAAATAAAGTAAAAGGGTGCACCAGAGAAGAACAGGTTGTCGGGGACAACCATTCACTAGGCTCCTCCATTCCTGTTCTTCTGCCCCAGCTCACCGCCACCTTCAGCCCTCCTGCACTTCTCCAGCCTGCTGCCACCTCTGTTCCTGTCCTCCTGTCCCAGCTTGCTGCCGCCCTCAGCCCTCCTGCAACCTCTCCGCCCAACACCACCCCTGCACCAGCCTCTCTGGACCCAACCACTGCCACACCTCCCCCTCCTGCACCTTCCCAGCTTACTGTCTTACTGTCGCCTCCAAATCTGCCTCGCCCTTCCAGCCTCTGTCAACCTTCATTCCAACTGCTGTCCTGTTTTGCCATCCCAATGTCCCCTTTTTGTCTCAAGGAAATATGGTCAGCCTACCTTTAGTTCTTTATCCAAATCATTAATAAAAATATTGAAGAGTATAGAACTTGAAGCGCAAACTATTTCTTAGATTTTTTTTTAAAAAAATCTTGTTTTAGAAATGCTTTAAAAACACTGAACTCTTTCTGATGGGTTTGCAGAGAAAGAGATTGTGCAGACTGGAAGGTAACGAAAAATGCAGCTTCAGACTCTGAGTTCTAAGCCCTATATTTTATAGCTATAGAGACAGGAATAAAGAATGTGATGGAAGGGTTAGGCAAATCAAAAGAGCTGCCTTCACACCAGAGGTGCTGGGGGGGGGGGGGAAGGGGGGCAGAATGACAAAAGCAGCATTGGACTGTTGTGTCACAAGTGCAATGTGATATTGCACACATATACAAAAATGGTAGAGTTTGGGGTGCAATAGCACCGTAATATTTTGCAGTTGCCCATACTTCGTACTGTTAATTCAAGTGTGCACAGAATATGACCCAGCCTGGTTTTCTTCTGCCTTTGCTTAGTTTAATTAGTCTGTTTACTGATATTATTTGCCTAATCTGCACCATTTGTTTCTGAGTTTTTATTTGCCTGAGTATTATTTACATAAAACTACCTCTTTTGAATGGGGAATGGTTTGTAAATTTGCCATGATGTCAGCCTACCAGAAAGATAGCTAGGTCAATTCAGGGCAGTCTTTAAAATCTTATCAAAATGAGAACATTTAAATGGTTGCCAATAATGTGTGTGTGTGTATGTATAAAATTTATTAAACTTGTATGCTGCCCGACTCCCCCAGATGATCTGTCCTATTTAATTATCATTTTACATTCCCATTCCATCAAACATTTTTTTAAAATGGTTGACAGGTGCTTTTTAAAATTCTCAAATGTCTCTTGGAATCAAATGTCAGAGAGCATTAGTATTAATAATTTATCCTACTGTTTTTCCATTTCTGGGCTACAACTTCTTTGGAAGTTAGTACTTAATGCCATTTAATCAAACTGTTGATGAAATTATGTATGGTGAAAAACTCTATTTTCAGAACATGGGAAAATGTGAGTCATTTCTCTTGCAAAGAAAAATAGCCTTGTCAAAATCCATTATACTCTAATCAAATTATCCTAAACAGACTAGGCATGCCAATAAATTATCTATTTCTGGGGGGAGGGGGAAGGGGAACAAATAAAATTAGCTCAATAGACTTCTGCACTTTTAGGAATAAGACAAATATATGTGTTATTGCATTACTGCCAATTTCAGGAGTAAATTTATACAATCAAATTTATATAAGGAAATGTAATACAAGTTTCAAATAGTTGCATTAATTATGGTTGTATCTGACAATCACTATGTTTGGGAACACGGAGCTTTAAGAGAATTACAAAAATAAGTTTTCCTATTTGGATAATTATTTGTAAACTACCAATCTATACATGACACAGAATAAGCTTAAAGAATTATGACTAAGTGGGAAAGAATTATATTTTTTAAATAAGAGTAAAAATAGAGTAAAAATATAGAGACAGGATTTAAATAAATCTCCTACATGGAATAAATTAGTACGTCAGAGAAAAAAAACAGTCTCTTAACCTTGCTGTGCTGGTTAAGGGAACTTTAAGGGAACTACGTCCAGGGAACTTTTTACAAAAGTGGTCACTCATAGGTATGAAATTCCATCTGTAGTTTAAAGTTATGCAGTCCAAAATGTTTACTCTAGTTTTGTGGTATAATTAAATGGCTTTCACTTAATAAATTAGTACAAGCTTCTTTCATTCTTGCATTTTTTTTGGTCAGTAAAAATACATGTTTATACAAGTTCATTACATACATCTTCCATAAAACTGATATAATATTGAAAATTTTTATTTGAAAATTTTTATTATAACAGTAAAAGTAAATACAAACTAAACTTAGAGAAAGAAAGAGAAATAGAAAGAATAAAAAGTACAAAGAAAAAGAAGAAAAGAAAAAAAGCAAGATAAAAAGAAAAAGAAATATATAAAGAAGTGACTTCCAGTCATCACCACAAAAAGTATAAACAAATTTGATAACTCTTCTCCCCTTACAAGCAAACCTCTCTTCTTCCCATAATCCATCACTTATCTATATGCAAATCCATAAATCATCAACCTTTTGAGTCCTGGTATCAGCAAAAAGTCCAAAAAGGGTAACCCAAGCTTTGTAGAAACACGTCTTATTTTAATCTTGGTCAAACAAACCAACTTTATATTCCTTCCTTTTACTTCAAACAATCTTGATCTTTATTTCATTCAGATGTTGTCTTGGAGTTTGGTCTCCCTTCAGTTTTTCTTTTCCCCATCCCAAAGGCTTCTTTGAGGCGTTAGCAAACTTCTTTTGTAAATCCAGTAAAAAGTCATTATCCAGGTCATTCTTTGGGTTTATCATTTGTACTTCCACTTTGATTTTCAAAGCTTTAACCATCATCTAGGTCCCTTCTGCCCACAAACACCAAGACAGGAGCTTAGCAGCATCAATTGGAGGGCTCAGAACACAAATGTATAACTGGGGATCACCAGCATACCTGATCCTGTGCCAACAGATGCCCTCATCCAGGGATCTCATATAGGTGTTAATGGGAGTGGGGAGAGAACTGAGCCCTGCAGCATCCTGCTGGATCTCTTCCCTCCATTAATAGTAACTGGACCAGCCCAAAAGGAAGGAATACAGCCACCACAGCATTGTTCCTCCCATTGCCAAACACCTGAGCTGGTCTAGAAGGATACCAATGGTATCAGTGGTATTGAAGGCTACAGAGAGATCAAGAATAGCCAGGGTTGATGCATTACCTCAGGTCCCAAGTCATCAACAAGTATGATTAATGCAATTTCTTTACTCAGCCCAGGTCTGAAACCTGACTGAAACAGATCCAGATAATCTGCCTCATCCAGAGCCCTTTGAAGCTGTAGTCCAACCTCTTTTTCAACAATCTTCCTTAGAAAGGGTAAGCTTGAGACAGGCCCAAAACCATCTAGCAGTCAGGTCCAGCAATGAAGTCTTCAGGAGGGGATGGAACAACACCTCCTTCAGCACAGGTGGGATCATCCCCTCTATCATGGATAAATTCACCATCCAAATACTCAACCACCCGCTACCTCCCTAAAGATGGTATCTTGGCATATCTGACGATACTGATGGTTAGTATGGGTATTAAATTGCTAAACTGTTCTGAGGACTCACATCCAACACAGGAATTCTTATGTTCAAGCTTAAGCCAGGAGTCTCGATACTTGATAGGGAGCTTGACTGGTTTATTATATTTATATCTACTTTTCTTCCAAGTAGTTCATGGTGACTTAGAGCTTTTCTTTCAAGTGGCTCATGTTTCCCTTCCCTCCCTCTTTCTGTCTTGTACATTTCATAGTCACAATAATCCTGTACAAGTAGGTTAAGTTGATAAGAAGTGACTGGATGAACCAATGAGAATTATGACTAGGTATGGATTTCATATCCATGCCCTTGGAAAATGGGTGGCCATAAACATCAAATAGATAGATAGATAGATAGATAGATAGATAGATAGATAGATAGATAGATAGATAGATAGATAGATAGATAGATAAATGTCTAGTCTGCCTGCTTCTAGTCTGACAATTCCAACCACTGCATAATTTATTTTAAAAGCCTACCTCAGTTTCTTTGGAGCTTTAGATGATAGCATCCTTTTAGGGAAAGCTTCTCTTAATTGCTCAGTTTCTGTTTCCATGCTTTTCCTGCATGGCCTTTGAGACGCTTAGACTACTAGACTTAATCTTGTTCATGGGAAGAATCCAGAGCCTTCCTTTGGGTTCTATGGTCCCAACTCTCAAAATACAAGATCAGGCTATTGGCCAGGTGTAGAATAACAGTAATTTTTTTTCAGTTGTGCCCAATCAATTTCATGGGATTGTTCTTTGGGAGATAAAATAAAGGAAGACACTATTCTGAGCTCTCAAAAGGAAAGGTATATGTAAATGCAAAAATAAATAATAAAATTATTAGAACTGACTCTCCATCATTTGGATTTTTGTCCTAGTTTTGTTTGTCCTGGGGGGACAGAGCATTTGTATTTAACTGTTGCCTCACTATAGAATTCTATTGGGAATGGGAGTGAATAATTCAAAAATATATTTGGAACACATTCTGGATATTAATAATCTGAGCTGGAATCCCACTGAGGTGGATTTTTTTTATTACTATTCTCAGAGAAAAGCAATGTATTTTAAAAACTAAAAAGTGAAGTGAGATTTAAAAAAAAAAATTGGAATAAATTTGTTTTCCAGTAATCCATCTCTGGTATTTTAATGGCAGAACTAGTCAGTAAATTACTCATACCTTTTCTGCTATCAAAGAGAAATTACATGCTCGCTCTCTCTCACTCTCTCACACTCATACACATGCCAGATAGAAAATTACCATATATTTAGGATTTGTGCTTGGATAGAAAATAGTATATACTTAGGAAAGTAAAAACACAATGTATGCACCTGAGGGAGTAAAGAATGCTCCTAAGTTCCCTTTCTTGCACAACCTCAGTTGGAAAGTGAATCAGAAAATTTTCAACCCTTAATTGTTGCCAACTTTAGACACACAAAGACAGGAATATATAGAAAAAAGCTTTATTTAGGAATGCATATGGGGCGAATGGACAACCTGTAGCCTAACATATGAGCACATATTTATAGTTTTTAACCTATGTAGAATCAAAAGGGAACACAGAAGTCTCTTCCAGGATGCACAGAATCCCTTTTCACTTTCAGAAGCATTAGCCATTACAGGGTTTCTTCACCTACAACACCATTTCTCACATGGACATTCTGACTGTTCTGAATACACTTCTAATTGCATTATATCATCAAAATGGATGGAAAAAACTACTCAAGACACCGTGCTCCCTGCAAAACACAAATATTACATATAATCATGCAGTGTCCATGTTGTAAAATCTATATGGGTAAAACAAAGGCATTAAAGAGCGAGATAGGAGTATATTTAGGCAACACAATCCATCAGAGGTTTTTTTATTTTTTTTAAGAAACAAGCTGCAAGATTTAAGATTTGGTCCTATGAAGTAGGTTAACAGGCAGAATGATGGAAAAGGTTAAGGGACAGAATGAGAAATCTTTACTGAGAAAATGCATTTCTGAAGCTGCACACTTTAACAAGGTGGTACAATATTTACTGTAGATATGGTAAACAGAAAATATAATGAATGTTAATTTACCATCTGCACACTTTCTTCTGTAATATATAAAAGACTGTAGGAATCAGTTTTTATAAGGAAAATTACAAAAAAAAAAAAGGTGATGGTTTGGGGAACAAAATTGATATGATTATAAAAGCTGTCAGATCCAACGGTGAGTACATTAGTCTAGATTAATGTTTCTCAACCTTGGCAACTTGAAGATGTGTGGACTTCAATTCCCAAAATTCTGGGAGTTGACGTCCACACATTTTCAAGCTGCCAAGGTTGAGAAACACTGGTCGAGACTGACAGAAACTTAATCAGGATCACTTTTATATGACACATTATGATGGGTGTTTCACTGTAGAGAGTGAAGAACAGCCACTCATGTAAGTAGCTTGCTAAGCACATTGAGGTTAGCTGGTATATCGGGAATTCTCTTCAGTTCTGGCCAACTTGAAGGCAGCCCTATAGCTATAAGGTGAAAGAATCAAAGAGATACTTTGGTTTCCAGATCTTACAGAGTGTTTTTTCCCCTTGCATGGAGTAGCTTGGAAAGAAGTAATGTGTCATTATTTCCTTTGCAGTGGGAACAAGGCATTCAGTTTTGTTTTTCACTTGAGAATATAAACAAAGCTAAAGATTCTGCTGGAGAAAAAAAAGCAGCCAGCAGGTAAAAGCAATGAAAAGAGATCTGCTAGTTCTCAAAGAATGTGATTTTGAAAGGGAAGCCCACAGACTGGAAATGGGTTGGTTTAAGGTTATAATTAACAGATGTCCAGAAGGATCTACAGTGGTTTATAGACCAGTTAGTTTAAGTTCAATTTCACAGAAAAGCTCAGGCACTATTTTTAGGTATCAGTTGGGAACACTAAAGAAAGAGCGTGCCTTGATTAAGAATGGGCAGCCTATGGCTGAGAGGGCCTGGTCATGTTTCACTAACCGAGCTAATAAAAAATGTCATTTGGAGATATTAAAGCAGAGGGATACAAAGGAATGGAGCTAGCATTCTAATTAAATTTTCAGGACCACTGTGGGGAACTTTTACTATATAGCGATGGTCCAAAGGGAATTTCAGTGAAATGGAAGAAATGTGTCTTCTGCTGAATACCATATATTAACATGCAGGGGCAGCAACAAATGTCTGAGCACAGAAAGATTTGTTTGAAGCCTGGGAAATTATCATCCAGCAGGAGACAGAATGTATTATTTCAGAGACAACAATCTGGTCAACCAGGATGATCTGGTTTTGAGCCTGGGGAAACCAAAGCTATGAATGGAGATGTAGAATATATAAATAACAGCACTATACTATTTTCAGTCAGATCAACATCCAGATGGTGGTTTGGCTGTTTTCCACCAGGACAAGCTTATCTAGGAACTATCCAGAGCAACTCAAGAAAGGAACTCTTGCTGGTAATGGAAAGGAAGGGCATTCTCTTGCTTACATGTTCCAAAGGAATTATATTCTGCACCTCTTTTATATTATGAATATGGACAAATCAGAACAAAAATATGTTTTCAAGTGAGTGATTGCCATCATACATCTGTATGCCCATACACATAAGCCCCACTAGTTTACATCAGATGGACCTTTCTTTCTCTGGAAAGAGAAAGAGAGGATGTTCAGATTTGGCTTAGGATACCTACCAAATCAATTTATAGAGAAAATTCTAGTGAAACAAGCCATGGCTGAGCAGGATGTAAGAACACATCAGAGAGCAAGGACTACATGTTATTAACTTATCTCAGGGGATCAGCCATAGTAGAAATGCTGTGCAGGCCTTCCTAGTATTAGTTAAACAAGAGATGCCTAACCTAGGCCTAACGGCAGCCCATGGCTGTCCCTGCTTTTCTGTCACACCTCTGCCATAATGCTGTGGTATAATGCCTGACATAATGACTCCTCAGTAAGAAAAGCAGGGGCAAAGTATCAGCTATTCTGAGCCAATCTGAAGAGCCTATGCTATGCTGCCTTCACTGTAGCCCATCCCAGAGTCAAAGGATGGATGTGGAACAGGAAGACTTGCCTTCCTTCTTAGTCTTGGGACACAGATGCACTTGCACATCCACATGCAAACCATCTCTGTTGTGAGCTATCAGTGATCCATTACCATCTTATCTGCTACAAGTGCTATATGCCAAAGATTAGGAGGGGCAACAGAATCTAGCTTCTTCAGGACAAAAATGTTTAATCTATGTGAATGGAACACTGGTGCCTGTAGTTAGGAAGAAAGAAGACTCTAATAATGAGTTTTCTTTGATATTCCCAATGTGCTTCTGAAAGAACTCATCTGTAATGGTATGTCGATAAGAAAATCAGAAGTACATACAAACATACAGTATAATAATCATTCTCAGCAGAATAACCAGATCCAGGACCAACGTTCTTTCGGTACTCTCATGATAGATTTTAAAGGTTTTCTGAAATGAAAAAAGAACAAAATGTAATTTGAAAAAAAAATACATATTTCAGAATTAGCAAGATTGCATTTTCAGCAAAACGTGACCTCTTAGAAAGTTCAGAATCTTCAGCTCACCCATTTGTATGACCTAACTGAATTTTGCCCCCTGCAAATAAAGCGATTAAATTATAATTCAGCTAAAATATCCTAGAAAATCAGACAACCATCTCCATTATTGACTTAGCCTATTTGTGGTACCAGTGATTCTAATGGATTCCATTTTCTCTTAATGTGATATTCAATTAAGTTGATATTCCCTTTAACCTCACTAATTCCAAATACATCAGGCAATGTAGTGGGATTCTCATAAAACAAAGGCCCCATCAGTTTAAGAATCCTGAAGATCAGCAAGACAGATAGGTGACCCAGAGTAGCTGAAGTACAGTTTTTTCAGAAAGCACAGTAATTCTTGCTGATTTAAGACAAGCAAAGATGTGGGAAAAGATCAGCCAGCTTCTAAAGGTTGGTATATAGAAGATCTATGATCCTTCCTAGGAAAAAAGCATCACCTGAATGAGAGAACAAAGCAAAGTATATAGATCTCTGTCACAACTGTTTCCTTAAGGGGCAGGTGGTTTTATGATGCCAAGTTAGGTGATGGGTGAAAAAGATATTGTGTGTGATGTCTGCTTATTTATAAATATACATGTTATGAATGAAGAAAGCGTAAAGGACTTCTGCAGATAGTGCTAATCTTTAAAGAAGCATTAGCTGCTCCAATAGCAAAGGAATATCTTCATCCTAAAAGGCAGAAGGCGGATTTGAAAGTATTGTGTTAGAAATAAAACAAAAGAATGCACCGCTGTAAGAAGATGAAGTTAGCATCATAAAGGATGAGAGAATTCATATATAATCAGGTGCTCCATCTTTTTCTGGCAGCTTATTCAAACAATTGATCATAAAAAGTTTGTTCTGGAAATGAACTTGTTTACATACAGTAAAACACTCAGCATACAGAAAACAAATGTATACATTTAATATACTGTAATAAATTAAGAAATAACTACATATGAGGAAACTAAGTTCAGTAAGAAGAAGTCCCAAGGAAGGAAGGAAGGAAGGAAGGAAGGAAGGAAGGAAGGAAGGAAGGAAGGAAGGAAGGAAGGAAGGAAGGAAGGAAGGAAGGAAAAGAGCTGATGGTATAAATTAACATTGGTTTGTTCTTAGCCCTAGTAATAGAAAATTCTTTACCCTTTATTACAGTTCAGTGGATTAATACCCAAAATTGTAATCTGAAGCTCAAACTGGTCATTAGAAGGAGCATGGCTGCCAACAAAGAGAGCATGAAATGGAATGAATGAATGAACGAATGAGTGTGTGTGTGTGTGTGTGTGTGTGCGCACACACGCACGCACACGCACACACACATTCATTCCATTTCATGCATACTCCTACTGGAGGTAAGAGCAAGTGAATCTGAGATATTTGTATTAAAAGCCTGAGGTCTAACACAGGAAACCGTCTCTTCTCCTGTTTTGTCTTATGGACAGAAAACGTGATCACCGACTGCTCTCTCTGTTGGCAGCCACGCCTCTCATACATATATCAAGCCCAGAATAAACCATGGCATTCTGGAAATTCTGCTGAACAATTATCAGCTACTATTTGGCAAAAACAAAACCCAGAACATTTTCAATATTTTGGGTTTCAGATGAAGCAGTATTTGAAGGATATCGAAGTGATTTCACAGAGAAACTAGGCAAGTCTGATGTGCATCATGCCCTCTTTTCTCTCCTTTCCTCGGCAGCTCCCATCACAGCACATCCCACTGACCCCCGACCCTCCCAGTGCCTTCCTTCTCCTCCCTGCTCCGCTCACCCCATTAGCTGCCAATATCCTTGGCTTTGTCCTGCTCTTATATCCCTCAAATCATTTATGCCCAGTACAACTGCATTTAAGCTCCTATCCAGAACAAAACATCCCTCCTTTGCTCTGTGTATGGACTAAGAGATCCAAAACACACTTGTTTTGATTTGGGCATGGATTATCATAAAGCAGCTGTTCCCTAGGAGGAACAGTTTGTACACTGAACATTTTGCACATCCCAGTGTCCAGATAGGACTGGGAAAGAAGCTGGCCAGAAAATCTGGCTCACAGAATCAGAATTATGCTAGATCAGCGTTTCTCGATCTTAGCCACTTTAAGACGTGTGGCTAAGATTAGAGCAGAGTTAGACACTACTAACTTTCCAATAACATTATAGTTTATTTTAAAAAGCGTGGTATGTTTTCTATAGCTTTCTCTCAGTCAATTTAACTAAGAATTCATGGTATGAACAATAGCTCCCTCTCAAGGGCTAAATTAAAGGTTCAGCCAACAATATCATAAAAGTAGCTGTCCCACAATTAAATCAGAAATTCAGCATATGCTTACTGAAATGCATTTTATCAGTGTAGAATGTATATAGGTTCTATATTCATGCAGAAATACAAGGGACTCTTCATTTAAAACATTATAAAATAAGTATCTTGTGGAATAGAAATAAAAGCAACCTATTGGGTCATTTCAGCTGCTTCTTACTGGTTTGCAATGTGCAAAATTATTTTTGCCGATTTAGCCTCATTCATTTCAGTGTAATGGGCTTACCTACTTTATTTAAAGCTCAGTCTCAAACCTACAACCAACCAACATTTTTCCAAAATGTCTTACTCAAAAATAACTGTGCAGGACTGTAAGTTTCATTCCCACTTACATGTGAAAAAAGAGGGGGGAAAAGAGGAAAGTCCTTCACTTAGAGAGGGAAAGCTTGTGAAACTTTTGCAGTTACTGTTTCTGTTACTGTTTGTTATGGCACATGCAGTACTTGATTTATATGCTTCCTTTCTGTTCAAAAAGGATGTTTAAAGACAGCTTATAACTAACAATAGCATTCATAGGAAAGTCAAAATTTAAATTTTAAATAAGTAAATGCAAACATGATTTTTAAAAAAATAATTATTCAAGGTCAAGAAAGGGATGTGTCTTTATTGATCTCCAAAGGCTGAGAGAATAAGTATCAAATGCAACTCTTGAGATCTGAGAGTAACACAAAGGAAGTTCCACTCCCACATGTCTGTTAAACAGGCCTCTGAAAGTGCAGATGCCTTCAGAAGAGCCTCTCCTGAAGATCTTCAAGTCCCAATAGATGTGTAACTGAAGAAAGTATCCTCAGTTAGGACTCAACCATTTAGGGCTTTAAGATTGGTTGGAAGATCTATGCATTGCCTTCTTGCAGTAGGGCTACCAGATCTGAGCTGAAAACTATAGATGATCGCTAGATGGCAGATCAGAGTTAGAGTTTCTGTGTCTAGCTCTAGCTGCATCTTCTCTGTTAGCTACTGTTCACTAAGAGTATTTTTTTTAATTGGTTCAATTATGTCTGATTCTCAGAGACTGCCTGGACAAGTCCCTGGCAAGGTTTCTCAGAAGTGGTTTGCCATTGCCTCCTTCCCAGGGCTGAGAGAAAGTGACCGGCCCAAGGTCACACAGCTGGCTTTGTGCCTAAGGCAGGACTAGAACTCACACTCTCCCAGTTTCTAGTCCAGTGCTTTCACCACTACACCAAACTGGCTCTTAATCTTACAAAGATTGAGGCACAGAACACCCCAAACATATAAACCCCTGGCACCCAAGGATAAATAATAACCCCACTCAACAACACACACACACCCCAATCAATAACAACACATTTTAACATCTAGGATACCTGTAGCATTCCTAGGCAGATCTGGTTTGGCAAGTTACCCAAACTTGATCACATCCCACTTTGATTAATTTGCTCTACTACCTGGGACTATCCTAAAATGTTCAAGGAGCTGTAATTGATGTAAAATGCTAACTGGTACTCTCTTCTGAAAATCTGCATGGTTGCCAATTGCTTTCCAGGCACAATTTTGTGGAAATAGCTATATGTAGCAGAATGTGTGGGAAGAGAGAAAAATTAAAATAATGCAACTCACAAAAGAGTTTCTGGAGACTGGTGCTTATCTTGAATAGGAAATTACATTTAGATAGAAAACTTAAATATCTGATCTAGCTGCATTCTAAGTTAAAGAATAAAACGCCATGTGGTCCCCTAGATCACATGGGGCCTGGCACAGTGACTGCTCCATTACCAGAGAAGAAAAGGGGGAAAGTGTGGGGAGAAGAATCAGGAGCTGGTAGTGATCGTAGCTCTGGGAACATCAGCCTAAGCAACTAGAGGCATGCTTTCTAGTATCAAAGAGAATGTAATTAAGTCAAGGGAATCCCTATACTAGCTGTGGTCATTTCCCCACAAATAACCTTTATGATGGCACCCCACTCCAAAGTCCCTCAAGATCTCTTCAGCTGGTTACATGTAGATGTTGAACAGCAAAGGGGCAAGATGGAGCTACCTGTTCCCACGGTAATTCATCGTAAGTGCAAACCTGCTGCATGATGTTGAAACAACCAAGAAAGAAGATTATTTCTTTTTCTGTTTGCACTGAAGGGCTGTTTTAATATAGGCAGGCTTTTGCACAATTACATGCATGATCTTTTTTAAAAAAAATTAAGTGGCTTAGGATAAATTAGCAGATTCAGAATGGGGACAGAATTCTAAAATTGTGTTTCCTAGAAAGCCTGGGAAATCCAACAAGTTACTAGATATGTACTAGGTATGCACTAGAAAGCATTTAATTTTAGTTAAATATCAGTATTTTTTAAAAAATACACTTGAACAAGCATTTGGCCTAAACTAAAAGACTATTTAAAAAATAAACACGTTGACAGACTGTGAAATAAAACAGTCGTACCTTCCAGCACAGTGAAACTATTGGCTTCAAATTCTGAGTGGGCCAAAAGGGTAGCAAATAATTAGTTGTTATGTTATATTTTTGCTGCCAGGAAAGAGAAATGTTTGTAGTATTTTTCTGGCTCATATACCAAAATACTCTCACTAGCTTGTTTACTATATATCAGCATCTCAAATTCCAATTGTCATGAAGACTAGTTCATTAGCCAAGGACGATAACATTGAAGCCTCCTCACTACATTGACAGAGACATCACTAATGAGTCCAAAAGGAAGCAAATGAAGAGCATCACAGTATGCCATTAAAAATACATTTATTAAATTTTAAAAATCTAACCTTACCCTACAGTAGCTACACATACTATATAATTAGTATTAATATAACTGTATTACCAGTTTCCTTCCAGGTTCAATTCAAGGTGTTGGTCATCATCTTTAAAGCCCTACATGGCATGGGGCCAGGCTACCTGAGGGACCGCCTCTTCCCCATTATGTCAACCCATCCTACCCAATCATGCAGAGAGGGCATGTTGCAGACCCCATCGGTAAGAGAATTCCAGCTGGCAGGGTCCAGGGTACTGCCTTCTCTGCAGTAGCTCCCGCCCTCTGGAACATCCTGCCCCTGGAGGTTAGGTTAGCCCCATCGCTCCTGGCCTTGCGGAGGAATTTGAAGACCTGGCTCTGCCACCTGGCTTGGGGTGGGGCGGGGAGTCATCATGTTTGGGAATGGCTAGTGCCCTAGAGCACTCGTTGCATACAAGGACTGAGTTACTATCTGCCATTTGGGATTCTATTTTCATCTATGATTGTTGTTTACTTGTAATTGTATATACAGCATATTTTTATATATTGTAATTTTATTTTATATTTATTGTCTTATTGATGATTGTTGTAAACTGCCCAAAGTCCCCCTGGTGGGTGGAGATGGGCGGTGACAAATTTGATAAATAAATAAATAAAATATATGAAATCAGTTCTGAACTAGCTAGCGATCCCATATATTTATTTAAATTTCATCTCTTGACAAATTCTAACATTCAGAAACAGTACATGTTAATGTACTAAACAACACATACTTTATAACTAGATATATGCGCAAAGATGAGATTAGGGAAATTAGGAACCTAAACACAAAGAGACTTTGCTATACTTTTCTGCACTTCATCACCTTACTTTTCACCACCAATTTTAAGGAAGATTTTTTGGAACAGGCAGCTGTTACTTTCAAGGGATTTCCCTACTTCATGCTGAGGAAAACATACTCCTATGCCCAAACAGGGCCTTTTGAACACATGGACATTTCCTTACTGAAAGATAACTAGCTGTGAGAGGTTGCCAACTAAGTTTTAAGTAAAGTCTTTGATTAACTCTGGGGAATTTAGTAATGACTACACATTTAGAAATAGCTTAAGTTAGGCACAATGATATAGTAGCAGAAGCATTACTATTGCATTACTATTACACACACTCCCCATGACACTTACAAATGGCCTCCTTTATTATCGGTTCTAATTCTTTCTAAGTATTGGTCAATAATTAAAGGGATCCTTTTTTAAAATTTTCTTGAACAAGGCAACACCATTTGCTCTTCTCCAAGCTTATGCAATCTATATCAAAGATAATTGACAGAGGTCCCAACAGCTCTTTAGCCAGTTCTTTCAGTAGTCTAAAATACATTTCATCAGGTCCTGGAGACTTGGAAGTGCTCACATTTGCTGTAAGTTCCTTTATCATATCCTTACTGACTTGCATCCCTCTTACTGTAGTTGTGTTTGTTCCTAATCCCTGCTATTCAAATTACTATGCCTTTTGATATAAAGCCAGAAGCGGAATAGGATTATGGTTCTGCTGCTTTTTCTTGGCTGTCTGTTAAATTTTCTCCATTTGGAGTAAGCAATGAGCCCACCACATTCTTTGTCTTCTTATTACTGTTGATATATTTGAAGAAACTCTTCTTGCTGCATTTTCTGCCTTTCGTTCCTGATCTCATTCTTACATTTCTAAGGTTAACTTTTGTAGATGTCCTTGTACTTAGCCCTTCCCTCCATTTTCAATAAGCATCTTCTTTAGTCTCTGTTGTGAGTTGCCTACTCAGTCATGTTGGCCTTTTAGATGTCCTACTTTTCTTCTTCACTGCTATCCTTAATTTCCTTTTCAAGAAGTTCCATCTGGCTACAACACCTTTACTTGTAAGCTTCTGTCCCCCATGGTATCTTCCTTAGTTTATTAAAATTGAACTTTCTAAAATCTATAGGTTGTGTTTGACTATACGTTAAAATCAAGAACTCAAACAATGCAGTTACTTACACCCAAAGTTTCCACCACGTTAATATTTTAATAAGCTCCTCCCTGTTAGTCAGAATCAAATCCACAGTTGCAGATCCCCTAGTGCCCATCTCAGTCTTTTGAAAGAGAAAATTATGACCATCCCAATCAAGAATTTATCTGACATCTTGTGTTTGGCAGACTTAGACTTCTAGCAAATGTCTGAATACTTTAAAGTTCCAGTCATAACTACTACATAGTTTTTGAGGCTTCATTTATCTGCTTTAATAAGCCTTCATCTACCTCTTCTGACTAATTTGGTGATGTGTAGAAGACTCCTGGCCCCAAGATCCTTCAACCTTTTCCCCAAAGCTATGAAATCACTTTTGATATACTGAAGGTGCTGCCTTGCGCTATAATTTATGCCCATATGAATGAGTAGGATGGGTGGTTAGCACATTCAATAAGCCTTGTCAGTCTTTCCATGTCAGAGTTTGGCATCTGAGAGACAGCATTCATGTCAAAATGGAGGATCTGGACAATAAATGGGAGCTTCTGTATTTGTCAAGAGGGAGTCATGTACAATCACAGCCTTCATGTTCTCCTTCTTGGTGACTGGCCATGGATAATTTCCACTTGGAGCAGGTAACAGGGTTTCAACTCTTCTGCCAGCCCCACTAGGTAGACCAGACCAGGAAATCAACTCCACAGGAAGGCTAAACTGCTTTTATTGAGAGTGGCTATAATAACATAATCTTGCAAGTCTGGTTGTATTTTCCTCCTCCTTATAGTTCAGTGAATTAGGGAAGTGTCTATCTGAGCCTCTTCCAAATATTTTCTGTCTATTGTGGACTTAATATATGTTTCTCCCTTCATTGTTTTGGTAACAGAGCATATCTCTGTCAAGGTCATCTTCCTTTCTCTCTACATGATGCTTGCAGAGGTTTCCTCAGAGTCAAGAGATTTGAATCAGTTTTCAAGGTAGGGGAATGGTGTTTTGTTTCTGATGGTGACATGTTGGCAGTTGCCTTCATTCTCATCCTTTGGTGAAGTTGTAAACCTCACATTAATCTCCTTCTTTGGTAAGCAATAGCATCCATGCTACTATTCAAGAAGTCTCCCTCTTGACAAATGAGATGTAGGGATGATGCTTTGGCCTCCAGTTCACCAATCCTTGCTTTCAAAATTTCTACTAGCTGACTCTTTATATTAATGAAGTCCACTGTATCTTCTGGGAGAATAGCAACACAGCACTTTTGTTGTAGCTGACTGTCAGAACTGCACATCTGGCAATAAAGTTTCCTATATATAGTCTTTTCAATGTATTGGTAAAGTGTAGGGCTGCATGGGCTGATCTAGCATCATTTTTAAAAAATAATCTAGCATCCTAACTGATAGGAGCCAATACTAAGTCAACTGGGGAAAAAGCACTGGAATAAAAGCTGCAGTTTTATGGCTTCTCATCTGAGTTTTCTTTTGCACTGAGTTTTGACTATGCTGGAAGATCCACTAAATAGCAGATCTGGGAACTAGATCCACAAAGAGACAGATGCCAAATTTCCAATTGTCTACAGTGTGTGTGTGTGTGTGTGTGTGTGTGAAATATTTAATACATTTATTCCTGTTGGTTACCTCTCCCAAACTGTAACAGAAACATACTATCTGGCTTTTATTTTGGCCAATTAAATGCCTTACCATCAGCAAAGCTGCCCATCATCAGATATCCGAATATCCTGTTCAACCAACATTTCAGCCCATGTGAGAAAGGAAACATGCAACAATGACTCATGTCCATTTGCAGTGTTGATTTTGCAGTTGGCCATGCAATGCTGATTTAATCTTTTTTTATTAATCTTTTAATTAGGGAGACAGAAGGTAATATAAAACCATCAGACCCAAACCTGAGCATTTTTAAAGAGCAACACATTTTGTTTGAGGTCTATTCCATTCACAAATGACTGGATAATAAGTAATAAGAAATAATACTCCTACTTCTGGTGAAATAGCACAATTTTTAAAGATGTAAAGATGCTATATATAATTATTATGTTATATCATGTGAATCCTGGTTGCAGTAAGGCATTCTGTTTCTGTTCTGCAAATCTGAACTCATAGAAATCTTAGACCATATCTAAATATGGAAAAACATGGCAGTAATTTCAGGGTTTCTGGTCCTGCAGGTAATCGTTCAACTAGTGTGCATACTTCCTGCTCCTTAGTAATACAAAGTACAACAGAACTACTTATGGAATGTTACATGAAAATAAATTCCACTGTATAATGAACTGTTCTTCTGCAGAGATGGACAATTTATAGTCCTGGGAACAGATATGATACCCATGTCCCTTTAAACTGCATTAATATACTTTGCTTCCCTGGTATTTTAAGGTAGAAAATGCAGTGTAAACCTAAAATAAGCTTAGCACTTCTTAAAATAAAAAGTAAATACACATAACCACAAAACCAGAAAATCTTCATCCTGCTTATGAGTGTAGGGCCGGGTCACCCACTATTCATCATCATTTGGCCAACTGTGACCCTCCGACACCATTAATGGAGCCACCAGCTGCCAAAGATTTTTCATCCCTATTCTATAGGATTGCAGCAAACAGCATCTGTTTACCATTGAGGATGCCACAAGTCCTAAGGTTAATGCCACTAGCTGTTTTTTTATTTGATTTTATATATTTTTTTATATGAATTCCCTGGAACAAAAAGTCAGATGGTAACAAACATAGCCTAACATAACAATTAAATAAGTCTGTGAAGTCACTTATGAAATAATGAAAAATATTCATTTTGTTGACCAGACTAGAAATGACACCCAACAATATAGTTCTTAGGATATTGCTTATACTTTCACCTATTTACACATGGCTCAGTGGCAGACATTTTGCAGTCTTAGCTCTGTCATCCTTGGCACTAAAAGTGTATCTACACAAAAATATCTAACCTGAGTTAGTTTGATTCTGCAGGTCCACATTTTTAGTGTAGATGCCAAGCCTTAGAGAATAATATCTATTTTGGCATGATGATTCCATTGGATCCATCTTAAAGTTGTTCTTTACCAACTGAAAAGCTTTAGTGATGTCCTGATAAATTGGCAGGCAACAGTAAACAATTTCTCTGCTGAAGACCATATATTTAAATATCATCTACCAATCCACATCCAGAAGCCAGAGTTGTTTCAATCTGGTGGATTTTTTTTTAATGATCTCTGGTTGGATAACCCTTTCTTCCTCCTTTGTGTATGTAAAAATAAAAAGTTATTGCCACCTGTGTGTAATTTCAGTTCTATCAAATAAAATATGCCTGTTTGATATTGGAAGCATTTGCATTTTATATACTTCAGTGACCATCTGCTAATTGCCATTTAATCATTCAATAAATCAAACAAATAAGAGCAGAAACTAACGACATAAGAGATAATTTCTTAAAAACAATGTTTTTTTTTTAGAAAACCACAGCTATACCTAACAATATCACTATGAGTAATAGCAATATAATCTATTAAAACAAAATGTCAACATTTTGGCAAGTTAGGCGACTGGCGAGGACTAAATTTCCTGAATACAAGTCATTAGTTAGCAGACAGCAAAGCTTATTTGAGGAAGGTCTACAGTGACAATACAGAACAGCACTTCCTGATTGTGAACTTTGTGAGCTGCCCTCTCCATACAGAAGAAACGTTTGCCACTGAGTTTGTATCGGCTGCCTGATGATTCTTTGTTTCCTGTTTGTTCTGCAGTTGAGGCCAGTGATGGCAATCCACACTGTGGGGATTGTCATGTGGAGTGGTGGCTATCTGCAGTCCTGGGAAAAAGTCCTCTGCAAGCAATCTGTTTGGGTCTTTGGCAAGAGCAAGGTCTCGATAGCTTGCCATGTGGCGAGGGAAACACACACAAAGCCCCCAGACAAAAGGTTGCCAGGAAGCAGAACAATGGAAGGAAAGAGATAGCAGATTTAAAGAAGTATCAGAAACAGAGAAAAGGGCAACCCTGTTTTTTTTTGCTTTGGCCCTGCCCTCTGCTTGCTTAAGACTCGCTCACTGTTGATATACAGCCCCCTATAGCAGTGTTTCTCAACCTTGGCAACTTTTAAGATGTGTGGACTTCAACTCCCAGAATTCCCCAGCTAGCCATGGGAAGCCCTGCTCATGTCACTCATGCTTTAGTCACCTCCCAAATGGACTATTGCAATGCACTCTACGTGGGGCTGCCCTTGAAGAGCATCTGGAAGCTACAGCTGGTACAGGATGCAGTGGCAAAGGCAGTTACTGTATGTGTGCTCCTTGATCAGCACATTACACCTCTGCTCCCCGGGCTCCACTGACAGCCAGTTTCCTCCTGGGTTAAATTCAAGGTCCTAGTTGTAACTTACAAACCTCTTCATGGCATGGGGCTGGGTTATTTGAGGGACCACCTCTCCCCAATTATGTCTGCCGGTCCCATTAGGTCTGGCAGAAGAGGCATCTGGCAAGGCCAAGGAAGAGACCTTTTCTGTCGTGGTGCCTGTGCTCTGGAATACCTTTCCCCAAGAGATCAGATTGGCCCTGATGCTGTTGGCCTTTCATAAGGCCTTAAAGACTTGGTTTTGTAAGTGGGCTGAGGAGATAGGGCTGAGCCCTTATATTGGTTATGTTGGCTTGTGATTGATAGTGCTGCTTTTACGCTGGCTACTATTTCTATGTGTTGTTGTTTTTATGTTTCTGGGTTTTCTATGCTTAAATTTTCTTTTAACACTGTTAGCTGACCAGAGTCATGAATTTGAGATGGGTGAACATATAAATTTGAATGAATGAATGAATGAATGAATGAATGAATGAATGAATGAATTGGTGGAGCCCCAGAGATAGAGGACATAGCTCATATATTATCTGAATGCCAACTGTATAGTACAGAGAAAAATCAATATCTTGAATCACACATTAGTTGAGCAGTTGGTGTCTATACCTAACTGTGCAAAGTCACTTCTTGCCACAGCCTCCATCTGGAAGTCCAGGGGCAACCAAGGTCAAAGAGTACCTTCAGTTTGCAGACCTGCTCTTTCAGGGAGAGTATAGCTCATTTTAGAACTGGCTGACCCTCCATCCCTGAATCAATTTGCCAAAAGCTATTCCATCTTCTCTGGATTTAATTTCAGTTTATTTTTTCTCATCCAGCCTGTTATTTATCTTTGGCAACATTCAAGAGTACTGCTTCCTTAGAATTGAATAAGGAGTTTTAGAAGGTATTAATGCCACCCCACTCCGATCTCAGGATTACCTAATTGAAAGGTTTCATGTAGCTATTGATCGGGATGGGGAACAAGATAGAACCCTGTGGAAAACGAACAAACATTCAACATGCAAAAGACCTTCTTGTGAATGTTTTTCTTCTTTTATTTGTAGCATAAGCAACTTGTTAGTTTCATTTTCAGTTAAAGCAGTTAAACAAGCATTTCTCACACTCCTGACTTCCTACAGGTTTTGTGATAAGTGAGCAGTAAAAGAGTGATTTGATTTATATGTGCCTGCTCAAGCATTTCTAAATTAACTATTCCTGTGCTTGTAATGTGATTAACTTAAGCCTGTATGTCTGTATATCTGTCTTGTGGTCATTAGGAGTCAAAAACAACTAGATGGCACATAATCAATTCAATCAATCAAAAAAAAATCTGCTATTTCTACCACCCCTCCCCTCATAGAATTAAGCAAGGATCATTAATTACACTTGGGTGGCAACCTCTTCAGCTGGCAGGATGTTATCTTCCTTGACCTTCCTTTGTAACATGATCCCATATACAGTAGGATGATCTCTGCCCCTCTGGATCAGTTTGCACAACACGCTGATCTTTCTTTCTTTCTTTAGTTGTCTTTGGGTAAGGTTACCAGACATCCGGCAAAAGGAAGACATGTCTTCCCTTTTGTTCTCATGTCCTCCATCTGGCAGGCATAACCATAAAATCAAATATTGCCCAGCTTTTTGGACAATAACAAGCTCTCATTCCTGAGCAGCTTTTCTCCATGGCGCAGCGCTTCCCTGATAAGTGCTAACTGCAAGTTAACAAGCGCACCTCTGTGACCATAATTAGTTGATTAGTACCCTCGGCCAGTTTGGTGTAGTAGTTAGTTAGTCCTAGAGCCAGTCTGGTATAGCAGTTAAGGCACCAGGCTAGAGACTGGGAGACCATAAATTCTAGTCCTGTCTGAGGCACAAATCCAGCTGGGTGACCCTGGGCCAGTCACACTCTCTCACACTCTCTCAGCCCTAGGAAGGAGGCAATGGCAAACCACTTCTGAAATCTTGCCAAGAAAACTGCAGAGACTAGTCCAGGCAGTTGCCAAGAATCAAAAAACTGACTGGAAGGCACAGAGATAGAGTACCCTGGGCAGCTTGCCCTGCTGCCTGAAACTGACAAGTCCTTAATCAGTTACATGAAGGATTTTTTCCTCTTAACCAGCTCTAGCACTTTTCCTGCCATTGAAAAACCAGTCTTTCTGATGACAGAAAAAATAATTTCATATACATGAAGGCCTAAGTACTTTTTTTTTTTGCAGTTTTTCATTGTAATTTTTGTTGCAGATGTGAAGATGGTTAAACAGTTAGTTTAACCCACACATTTGATCCCCTTTCCAATTGTCCGTGTCCTCCTTTGCCTCCTCAGATGTCTGGTAACCTGTCAGCCTCACAGGGTAAACCAGATAGGAATCACAACCAGTTGAGCTAACTCTACTTTACTGTAAAGCTACAGTGACAGAATCTTTCAAGTCTGAAATTTCAATTCCTCTCCCCACCTTTTATAGCCCAAGAAACTAGGAAAGGTCTCTTCTGAGCCTCTTGCCTCACCCAGGGCTATGCTGCCTCTTATCTGACCATTCCCTAGGCCGTGTCTCTCCCAAGGTCTTTCCCACATACCATTACATCACCCTTCCCTTCAGACTCATCCTCCCTGCTCCTGAGTTCACAGGGGAAACTGGTTGTGGGCTGTTCTTCATGGCCAGTTCCATATAAATGGATTATGGAATATTTCTAATAATTTATTTTTAAATTATATGTAAAATAGTTAATAAAAATATTCACATATTACTTACCCAACCTTGACTTCCAAAAATAATTTCTAAAAATGATGTAATAGGAAGATGTCAATATATTTAAAATATATTTCTTGTACACAGAGCACAAGTATGCAGTACAACTTTTAAATGTAAAGACACAAATGTGTGTGTGTGCACGTGCACGTGTTTTTTTTTTTCCTCTAGGATGCACTGACACTTTCAGAAAAGAAGGAATTCAGTCCTTCTTTGCTCATGAGCTTGATTCTATTTGTTGACTTCTCATCTAGAAATTTCTGGATGTGTTCCTGGCTACCACTAAGCCTCAAAGCTGTGGAAGTAGGGTAGACAAATGGACAGTAGCATCTATCTATTTATTAATATCTGTAAAGGGGGCTAAACAGGCATATATTTCCAATTGCCTAGAATTTTGGGTTTTCCAAATTCAGCAATGCAGCTACTAAATATTATGAAACATATATCAAAGGTACCTCTAAAATTTGAAAACAAAATACACACAATTATTTTCCTGTGCCTGATACAATATTCAAAATGGAAATGAAATCCCTGTGCAGAAATTAATAACGACATCCTGGAAAATCTGACTTCGATAGAGTGAGACAGTCTTATGCAACTATACTAGGATAGTGGTATGAAGCAGGACTTTTCCTCAGCATACCTTGAGTGGCTTTTGACTAAAGCTGCTTCAGCATATCCAGCACCAAGGAGTAAGACAGTAAAATCTTTGATGTTTTTCTTCACAGCCAACCTCCCCAGAGGTAGATTGTAGTGCTTATTGCACTGAAGACCAAATACTGGAATAAACTTTATAATGTATTGCATCTCTAATTGCTGGAATCTGATATCATGATTACACGATAAATGTGAAGGAATTTGTTTCTTAATTGTGTACCAACATAAAGTGCTATAATACACAGTCCATGTTGTTGTTTTTTCACCATGGTGGCTCTAACATTGTATTGACATTTAGGAATCAGTTGTTCCCATTCACCTATATAGGAAAAATTAAAAGAATGCAGTCACATACAATTGAGGATAGAATGAACCCTATTCTTCCCACTAAAATGCTGTTTCTTGGAGTGTTTTCAATAGAATGGAATGGTTCTCCAGAAAATGTGATATTTTGACATTTATGTTTTATAGCTTTTTTTTATTTGTTATGAAGTATATAGGGTTTTCATTCTGTAAGCTACCCACAGCCCCTTGAGTGGGCACTATTGAAATTGTGTATAAATAAATAAGTAAATAACATTACCTATCAATACAGCTATGTCATTTTTCACTTCACAGATTTATGTATTTTATTTTTTTACCCACCATAATCAAAAACAGTTGGCTTACTGAATGCTCCTAAGAGCCAACCCAAACAGCTTGCAAGACGGGCTTTTTGAAAACAAGAATTTGGCATATATTATTTCTTCCTACTAACCTCAACTTGTCTCAATGGGGGTGTGGAGGCTAAACTTTAAAAGAGGGAGTGAAGCCACTATTTCTGCAATTAGGGCTGTAGTGGGGTGTAGAGCCCTTCACAGTCTGGCAAATTAGTCCCTTCCCCTTGGTTCCCTGGACTGCCACTTTTTCTTTCCTCAGCCAACTATCACTTTTTCTGTCCTCAGCCAAGTAACAGAGTAGGCAGCATTCCCCACCCGTAAGCTGCTGCCACCACCTGTTTTGAGATGAGAGGCATTCTTATTTATAGGGCAAAAGCAGGAAAGCTCATTTTATTCAAAGGTTTACGGTCAATTTGGATGTACATAGACCAGACCTTACTGGGCCTGGTTTGTAAGGGACTAGCTCTCAATAAGCAGTTTCAAAGAGACTTAGACTGAGACTTTAAGAGAATGCGAATATGAAGTCAATAAATGGATTTTTTAAAAAAAACATAAGCAAAGATGCATGCCTCGAAACTTTTATTTTTTTCCGTCAGAGCTGAAGCATAAAAGGCCAACCAATTCTTACTCTCTTTTAGCTGGGAACAGAATCTTCCTTTTTTTTATCTGATGAGCAGGGAAAAGATTAACTTTTTATTTACTACAGGGCCCGAAGTATTCTTACCACCCAAAGAAACGTTTGCGCATGCGCCTCATAAGCGTTCTGTTTAAAATGGGCAGAGCGAGGAGAGCGGTCTGCTTCTTTACGCAGACCATACTAATATATCTAGGTTGAGAAGGGGGGGATTAGCCTACGGTTTTTCTTCTGCTAGGTCTAAGTCTTCCCATCACATTTTCTTAGCGCTCAGAAAATAATGTGAGCGAGTACATGTGTACTGTGAAGTCAAGCAGAACCTTATTTTTATAAAACTGCGATGCGAAATGAGTCCAAAGCTTTTTTGTCCCCTCTTCCTTAATAGTACCGCCGGCTGACACTAGTCGAGGCTTGAGGAGGCGGGGCCCCAGGTCCCTTACGCTGTCTCCGGCTCCGGCATCCGTCTTGCGGTGCTGTCGCTGCTTTTCCAGGTAGTTCAGCTTGGTCCACTCCAGTCGAATCCACCCTCGGAGCCTCCTTCAGACGGCTTCATGGCGTATAGTCAGGGAGGCGGCAAGAAGAAAGTCTGTTACTACTATGACGGTGAGAGAAGAGCTGAGTGGGCGAGGCTGCACGGGGAGGGGGTATAATACGTCTAAGGGCGGCTGTTCTTCTGTCTGTCCACTTGACCCCCCCCCACCAATTTTATCGTTGAGGGTATTCGTTGGCTGCGCGCCTCACGCCGCCCCTCCCCTACCCTCTGTCCTCGCGCGCCTTCTTTTTCCGGCGCCCGCGCCGCAGGCAGCCCCTCCCCCTCCAGTTTGTCTGCTGCTGTTGCTTCTACCTATTGTGTCTGCATAGCATGCATTTGGATGGGACGGGATGCTCGTCTCGTTTGAGATTTCTACCCCACCCACCCCCCTTTCATCCTTGCATTCTTCCTTCAAATCCGCACCTTACAGTTATTTTGTAAAGGGATGTCCGTGCATACCTGTATGGGAAGCTGGTGGTTCTTTTGCCCTCCCTCTTTCTCCTACCGATCCCCATTTTGTGGTTGGGAATCGGATTTAGCCATAACTCAGAAATCAACCCATTCACTACAATGGGAGTTGTACTCAGTAGTGTATGGGACTGAGAATTCAAGGCTATGGGATCCGTAGAAATAATTCATAGTAAAACACAGAGCTTTATACTCAGAACCACCCTGAAAGAGTTTTGTTTTCCTGTTACTTACGCTCCCCTCCCAATAGAATGGAAAATAAATATCACTGGCTAGGAGAATTGCTTTAATTACTGGCTATTTTCCTGGTCATTAAATAACAATATTTAATGTCTGGGCAGCTAAAAAATGATACAAAATCTAGGGGTTTTCATACTGTTTTTGAAAGGAAGGTAGAGATTTTAATTTGAATTAAATTGAAATGTAAGATTGTCTCCCCCATCAAAAAGTGCAAGAGAGAGCATCGGAGTCAGTCCATTAATACAAGACAAAGCATTTATGAAACTCAAAAATTAAAATGGTGTGCTTCAGATATTTTTATGTTAATACAGATACTCAAAGCTTGCTTTTGATAAATTGTTTAAAAATAGAATATATAATAGGACATCTGAGCTAATCAGTAGAAGATCAAATATTTCTGTTCAAATTTGTACCAATAACTATTTTTTTCTCAGATGAATTTTTCTAGCCTCACAAACTAAGTAAAAGTGTAGTAAAACTTTATCTGCTTGAAAAGGTCCCAAGAATGAGCAGAAAGTGTTATATTTTGTATGAGGAAATTACTGAGAAATTGTCTGTTTAGAAAATATTCCCAAAGTAGCATGGGAATACTATATTCCCAAACATGGATATAGTAGCTGGTTTTTGAACAATGGGGAGGGGAGGGCACAAATTAAATATGGGTGGTTCCTAATGATTATGGTAAGATGCTATCCTCCAGTCCTTGAGTCTGCAGAAAAGTACCTTGGCATAAACTGTTGTCCTGACTGCTGACTCTTATTCTGCCTCAGGAACAAAACTGGCAAGTGGTGCTGTCCTTACATTTTTAAGGAAATAAAATGGTAGATTCTCTTGGCTTTGTTTTTCCTCTCACTGAGTCTCAGCTGTTAGTGGGAAAATTTACCTTAATGTGTGGTGGGGCAGGGCTGAATAAGTGTAGGTGGGTACCTGGGATGTAGGGTTTAGCTACCTTTCACGTTGCCTGAGTTGTAGGTTCTTCATGGCTGTGACTGGGTAGCCTGGCTAGTTCTGAACATGGGTCTAGCAGTCTTCTGAAAGAGCACTAGACCTATGTCTAAAAATAACCCAGCTACCAGGTCTCAAGATTCACGTTTCTTTTGTGCTCACTCTTACTCTCTCTCCTTGTCTCTCTTTGTGTTGTTTCGTTGCTACTTGCTCATTTCGTATAATGCTTTTTCTCTGTCACTCAAAAGTGAGTAAAAGAGTAAACAAAGGTCTAATATTCTTTCAGAAATGCAGTTTAGCATACTGGTCCATAAAGGAGCCTACATAAAACTTGAAAAGCACTTCACAAAGCACCAGTTGGAGATACCAGAGGCAGCTGCTCTGCACAACCCAGATGCCTATCCTGCAGCCAAAGCCAAAATAGCTATGTGGCCAGTCGGTAGGAGGCACGCCTGCAGCAGCCTAAAAAAGGCTAATAGGAGCTGAGCCGATCATAACCCTTGGCTGCATCATCAATCACACTGTTAGTGAAGTGTGGTAGATTATGTCCACAGTGAAAATTGCATCAGCAGAAGAGGCAAACACTACTTTAAAACTGAGGCAGCTAAAGCAGACTGGGCTAGGGGTGAGATACATGCAATGTCATGAGAGCATATCATTTAACAATATTCACTGAGCCATGTTCAGGCCATGGTTAGGGGGACATGAGGATTAGCTCTATGGCTGCTTTTTAGAGTAAATGAAATCCTGCAGGTTGTGGCTGATCTGTTTGGACAACTTGTTGGAAGCTGACATATGTAAACTTTTTTTAGTCATCTTGTGCTCAAATCACTATGGAAAGAAATCAGAATTTTGGGGCAGAAATGCCTTGTATGGTTTCATGAGTAAATAATATCAATTTTCCCAGAACCCCAAAGAGAAAGGGTTCATTTTAAAAATTCTGAGTATAATGTGTCAATATTAAAATCATTAATGTAAAAAAGTAAAATGTATTTTCCTGTTTAGATCTTGTTGAGGGGAAAAAGGCTTAGATTAATGCAGAGGCTTCCAAACTTTCTCAATTCACAATACCCTTAGTGTCTCAGTAATGTTTTCATGGTACCCCTAGCAGTTCCCAAACTGTGTGGTGTGGTGCCTCAGGGAAAGTTAGGACAGTTCCATTTATTAGGTAGTAAGTTTGCTGAGGCACCATAGTGCAGTTTGGGAACCACAGGATTAATGGTTTCTTAGTATTTTAGCTAAGAAACTAGATCTAATCAGAAGTGTGGTATAATCTTGAACATATACTCACCATTTTCAAGAAGATGTGGGATCGCTTTGAAGCCTTGAATCTCACTGATGTCTACAAAAATATGGTAAGCAACAGAAGATCAGTAAACAATGCCAGCAAATCTGGAGAGTGACACAGCAGCCAACAGATTGAAAGAGGTCAGTCTACATACCAATATCAAAAAAAAGGAGATTTAACCAAGTCCTGTATGCTAACAATATTTAGGATCATCCAATACAGATTAGAGCCCTACATGGAAAGGGAGATGCCAGAATTTCAAGCTCATTTTGAAAGAGGCAGAGGAACAAAAGACATTATTGCTGATGCACACTGGATAATCGAGAAAGCCAAAAAATACCATAAAGAACTCAATACATGCTTAATTGATTATAGAAAGGCCTTTGATTGTGTCAACCATGTCAGGCTTTACAGTGTGCTTATGAAATGGGAATCCCAGAACAATGGATTGCCCTCATGCAAAATCTGTATGCAAGTCTGAACAAAACATGAGAAGACAGACCGGCTCCAAGTTGGCAAAGGAGTGAGATAAGGCTGTGTACTCTCTCCTTACTTATTCAATCTATATGCTATATTGAGGGAAGTTGGATTGGAAAAAGATGAGTATAGTTTAAAAATCAATAATCTCAGCTATGTTGATAACTCTGTTAGCTGAAAATGCAAATTTTGATCTGAAAGCTCTAGTAAGAGAAAGAGTGAAAAAAATGGATTAAGATTAAATATAAAGAAGACCAAACTAATGACAGCAGGTTCAGCAACCAGCTTTAGAATTGACAGTGAAAATATTGAAGTGATGGATAACTTCTGCTTTTAAGGATCAACTAGCAATAGTAAAGAAGCCAGCAGTAAAGAAATAGGTACTTGCACTTGCTATAACAAAAATGAAGGACCTGGAAAAGAGATTCAGATGCCATGACATGTCTATATCTACAAAGATCAGAACTGTACAGACAGTGGTTTTCTCTGGGACACCATACAGAAGCAAAACTTGGACTTCGGAGAAGCAGAATAGAAAGAGTATTGACACTTTTGAACTTTGGTATTGGAGAAGACTCTTGAGAATACCATGAATAGTCAAGAAAACAAACAAATGGGTCATAGAACAAATCAGCCTAGAGTGCTTACTTGAGGCACAAATGACTACAAATTATTATTTCTGAACACTTAACTATTTTATTGCTCTCTTCATTTTCAGAATCACTGTTTTTGTTTGAAGAGCTTAGAATGAATGGATTATATTGGCTTCACATTTAAGTAAAAGCTTGGTAGACATTTAAAACCAAGAATTCCATGCAGATCACTGAGCAAAAATGTAGACATACAGTAACATGCTAGAGAAGAGATGCTTTTCCTCCACATCCAGCATAAATATTCAGCTCTCTATCCTTTCTCTGCCAGCAGACTAGTAAAAATATTTGCAGCTGGTTTTGTTGTTTATTCGTTTAGTCGCTTCCGACTCTTCGTGACTTCATGGACCAGCCCACGCCAGAGCTTCCTGTCGGTCGTCAACACCCCCAGCTCCCCCAGGGACGAGTCCGTCACCTCTAGAATATCATCCATCCATCTTGCCCTTGGTCGGCCCCTCTTCCTTTTGCCTTCCACTCTCCCTAGCATCAGCATCTTCTCCAGGGTGTCCTGTCTTCTCATTATGTGGCCAAAGTATTTCAGTTTTGCCTTTAATATCATTCCCTCAAGTGAGCAGTCTGGCTTTATTTCCTGGAGGATGGACTGGTTTGATCTTCTTGCAGTCCAAGGCACTCTCAGGATTTTCCTCCAACACCACAGTTCAAAAGCATCGATCTTCCTTCGCTCAGCCTTCCTTATGGTCCAGCTCTGGCAGCCATATGTTACTACAGGGAACACCATTGCTTTAACTATGCGGGCCTTTGTTGTCAGTGTGATGTCTCTGCTCTTAACTATTTTATCGAGATTGGTCATTGCTCTTCTCCCAAGGATTAAGCGTCTTCTGATTTCCTGACTGCACTCAGCATCTGCAGTAATCTTTCCCCCAGGAATACAAAGTCTTTCACTGCTTCTACATTTTCTCCCTCTATTTGCCAGTTATCAATCAAGCTGGTTGCCATAATCTTGGTTTTTTTGAGGTTTAGCTGCAAACCAGCGTTTGCACTTTCTTCTTTCACCTTCATCATAAGGCTCCTCAGTTCCTCTTCACTTTCAGCCATCAAAGTGGTATCATCTGCATATCTGAGATTAATGTTTCTTCCAGAGATTTTAACTCTAGCCTTGGATTCCTCAAGCCCAGCTTGTCGCATGATGTGTTCTGCATACAAGTTGAATAGGTAGGGTGAGAGTATACAGCCCTGCCGTACTCCTTTCCCAATCTTAAACCAGTCCGTTGTTCCGTGGTCTGTTCTTACTGTTGCTACTTGGTCGTTATACAGATTCTTCAGGAGGCATACAAGATGACTTGGTATCCCCATACCACTAAGAACTTGCCACAATTTGTTATGGTCCACACAGTCAAAGGCTTTAGAATAGTCAATAAAACAGAAATAGATGTTTTTCTGAAACTCCCTGGCTTTTTCCATTATCCAGCGGATATTGGCAATTTGGTCTCTAGTTCCTCTGCCTTTTCTAAAGCCAGCTTGTACATCTGGCAATTCTCGCTCCATGAACTGCTGAAGTCTACCTTGCAGGATCTTGAGCATTACCTTACTGGCATGTGAAATGAGTGCCACTGTTCGATAATTTGAACATTCTTTAGTGTTTCCCTTTTTTGGTATGGGGATATAAGTTGATTTTTTCTAATCTGATGGCCATTCTTGTGTTTTCCAAATTTGCTGGCATATAGCATGCATTACCTTGACAGCATCATCTTGCAAGATTTTGAACAGTTCAGCTGGGATGCCGTCGTCTCCTGCTGCCTTGTTATTAGTAATGCTTCTTAAGGCCCACTCAACCTCACTCTTCAGGATGTCTGGCTCTAGCTCACTGACCACACCATCAAAGCTATCCCCGATATTGTTATCCTTCCTATACAGGTCTTCTGTATATTCTTGCCACCTTTTCTTGATCTCTTCTTCTGTTAGGTCCTTGCCATCTTTGTTTTTGATCATACCCATTTTTGCCTGGAATTTACCTCCAATGTTTCTAATTTTCTGGAAGAGGTCTCTTGTCCTTCCTATTCTATTGTCTTCTTCCACTTCCGTGCATTGCTTGTTTAAAAATAATTCCTTATCTCTTCTGGCTAACCTCTGGAATTTTGCATTTAATTGGGCATATCTCCCCCTATCACTGTTGCCTTTTGCTTTCCTTCTTTCTTGGGCTACTTCTAGTGTCTCAGCAGACAGCCATTTTGCCTTCGTGGTTTTCTCTTTCTTTGGGATGTATTTTGTTGCCGCCTCCTGAACAATGCTGCCAACTTCTGTCCAGACTTCTTCCGGGACCCTATCTACTAAGTCCAGTCCCTTAAATCTATTCTTCACCTCCACTGCATATTCCTTAGGAATATTAGTGAGCTCATATCTAGCTGATCTGTGGGTCTTCCCTAATCTCTTTAGTCTGATCCTAAATTGTGCAAGAAGAAGTTCATGATCTGAACTACAGTCACCTCCAGGCCTTGTTTTTACCGACTGTACAGATGTCCGCCACCTTTGGCTGCAAAGGATGTAATCAATCTGATTTCGGTGTTGTCCATCTGGTGAAGTCCATGTATAAAGCCGTCTCTTAGGTTGTTGGAAGAGAGTGTTTGTTATGCAGAGTGAATTGTCTTGGCAAAATTCTATCAGCCTATGTCCTGCTTCGTTTTGTTCTCCCAGGCCATACTTACCTGTAATTCGAGGTGTCATTTGACTGCCCACCTTAGCATTCCAGTCTCCTGTGGTGAAAATAACATCTCTTTTAGGCGTGTTGTCCAGTAGGTGCTGCAGATCCTCATAGAACTGCTCTACTTCAGCTTCTTCAGCATTTGTGGTTGGGGCATATACTTGGATCACTGTGATGTTAGATGGCTTGCCCTGAATTCGAATTGAGATCATTCTGTCATTTTTGGGGTTGTATCCAAGCACTGCTTTAGCCACTTTACTATTAATTATGAAGGCTACTCCATTTCTTCTGTGGTCCTCTTGTCCACAGTAGTAGATCTGTTGGTCATTTGATGTGAAGTGGCCCATTCCAGTCCATTTCAGTTCACTGATGCCCAGAATGTCTATCTTTAATCTTGGCATCTCACCAATAACCATATCCAATTTGCCCTGGCTCATAGATCTTACATTCCAAGTTCCAATGGTGTGTTGATCCTTAGAACATCGGATTCGCCGTTCACCACCAGCACCGTCGGCCGCTAGCCGTCCTTTCGGCTTTGAGCTAGCTGCGTCATCACGTCTGGGGCTAGTTGAGCTCATCCTCTGTTCCTCCCCAGTAGCATTTTGACCATCTTCCGACCTGGGGGTCTCATCTTCCAATGGTATACCGACATATCTCTGGTTGTACTGATCCATTTAGTTTTCACGGCAAGAATACTGGGGTGGGTTGCCATTACCTTCCCCAGGGATCGCATTTAGTCTGACCTCTCTGTCATGACCTTCCCGTCTTGGGTGGCCCTTCATGGTTTAGCTCATGGCATCATTGAGGTGCTCAAGCTCCAGCACCATGACAAGGTAACGATCCTTTGCTGAAGTTGCAGCTGGTTACTTCTAGAAAAATTATTGAGAAGCCTGAAATGTATGTAATATGTCATAAGATTCATATTCTTAAATACTGTTTTTGGAGAGAGTTAAATGAATATTCTCAAGTGTTTTGTGCTACCAATATTTTATATATATAGTTTAGAGTAGCTAATAAATAATTATGTTTTTACTATGTGCTAAGATGAACAGTACAGTGTATAATTTGTAGCACAGAAAAGTATTGCAGCTTAGTATAGAATTCCGAAATGTTGCCAGAAAAGGCAGACTGGCTGTTACATCTTTCTTCTTTGAGTATTTAGTTTTCATAGATTAGCTTTTCTGGAGAAAGTACATCCCTAGAAATGAAGGTTACATGTTGAAATTTGTTTTTGTGAAATAGTCTAGTATTGTTAAAATTTAGATGCATTTTGTAAAACAAAAAATAAAATATTGAACATTGTCAGAAATATACCGTATGTTGCTAATATTTAATTGAAATGAAATATTTCTTTATAAGATTTATAAACCTCTTCACTCCACAGGCTCTTAAGTGTTGTACAAATAGGATCATAATACAATACAGTAATTATAAAATAAAATGCAAATAAGCATGACAAAACAATAAGAATGGCAATAATACTCTCACCACTGGTGCAAACCTACAAGCTCAGAGTAACTCCTAACAAGACAGAAATGTTTATCTGTAAACATGTAGATTTTTCAGGAACAGCATTGCTGGTAATTGCTCTAGATGGAGTTTTATTTCCCCTGAAAGAGCAGTCTTTGGCTTGGGAGTTCTGTTGGACTTGAGTTCCTGCTGAAACAGCTGGTGGAGGCCATGGCCGGTGTGTGCATGTGCACACTTTGACTATTGCGCTAGTTATAACCTGTCAGACTTCCCTTTTTGCAGACTGAACTGAAAGCAATTAATTCAAGGAAAGAGAATCCAAGATGCTTGATTAATAGTATTTTTTAGAAGGAAGGTAAAAGTTACAACACAATTCTGGGGTGTATTCTATTTTCAAATGAAGCCCCTATATATAGACAATTTTAAGGTGGCAAAACTCTTGTCCATTTCCTCTTCCACAGGGCATCACTGAATTATATGGGGGAATTCCATATCCAGTGTTATTCTGCCTGCGCTGTATGCACATCTAGGGGAGGCATAGTAAAGATTCTGTACCCATGAGAGACTGGGGTATAGGCCAGAAAGCAGGCCTTCTCTCTGGTGGCTCCCACTTTGTGGAATAGGCTGCCCACTGAGGTTGTAGTAATAAACAAGCCAATAAACAAAGAGTGCCTGGGAACTAACTAATAAACAAATGTGAATTGTATCCTCCCTCTATGTAACCCTTTTCTGAAATATAAAGTTGAGTGTGATTGTGATCTTTCTCCCTTTGTATTCTTTAAAGCTGTAGCTTTCCCAAGCATGTTTGCAATTGGGATATTTATTACTGCCTCCCTGCAAAGTAGGAAAGTGAGTTAAACTATCAAGAGGATTATTAATACTCTAGCACATCCCTCCATTTCAAAGAAAACCAAGTAACTGTCTTCCCAGGATGTGATGAGACCCTGACTGTTGTTCTTCATCCTAGGTGCAGGAGTACAGTGACTCACTAGAGCTTGCTTTAGGATAATAAAATAATTATTTGGATCCACTCAGTTACTGGTTTTCCTTGGGTAAGATTCCTCTACCATAAGGTGTGCCTGGCCCTTGCATTTCTGACATTCTGTAAGGCTCTGAAAACCTATTTAAGTGGGCATTTGACACTAGCAATGATTTTTGGGCAACCTTAGTATTTTTAGAGAATAGGTAGTTTTAGTTGGTTTTATGGAGTGGAAACTGATCATTTGAATTCTTTATTTTATATTGTGTACACTGGTTTCAATCTTTTAAGAGGGTTATATAAAACTTCATGTTTAAATATTAAGATTGGGACCTACTTATTCCTGACATAAGACACTGAGCAGTCTAAATATATTTAGACACTAACAAGAGCATTTTTACCTAAATAGAGTCGATAGTAAAGCCATTGATATGGCATTGATGTTAGATCCTGGTGGTATTTTTTTTAAAGTTGATCATTGTTGATCTCGGCCTATCTGAAAAGTTCTGTACAATTTTTCTTTTATTGAGTGAATTTTAGCAGACAAAAATAATAAGAAATCTATAAGTTGCTGCAAATTGAATGTTTATACTGAATATACTTTATATTTCTACGTACTTTATATTTTTGTGCTGAACATACTTTCTATATACTGTATACTTACTAGTACCTCCAAGAATATGTGGTTTAATTTTATAGTTCAAATATGAAATGTTTGCTATAGCCACAATTATTTCATGCAAAGGATTAAGCATTTAACAAAATGTTACATGGAATAGCAAGTAATTTGGCGCTGAAAGCTTCTGTTTTTAGGGGAAAACATATTTGTATGGAGACAATTTCAAGTAGATAGATGCTGAAGAAAGGAGGGTGTTTAACTCTTCCTTCCACCTTTCTGTGTTTCCAAACATGCTTCACTAAATTGCTTTTCACTAAGTCAAATAGCGAGCCTCTTGTCAGTAAAATGAGTACCTGACTTGCTGGGGAAGGTGATGACCGGGGAAGGCAATGGCAAACCACCCCGCTATAGTCTGCCAAGAAAACGTCGCGGAAGTGACGTCCCCCCAGAGGGTCAGACATGACTCGGTGCTTGCACAGGGGACCTTTCACCTTTCACAACTCAAGTAGCAACAAAGTACAGGTAGTCCTTTTAACAATAGCACCTGGGACTGGTTGCTGTCATTAAGCAAATCACTGCAGGTTGTTAAGTGAGGACATCACATGGTCCCATTTGTGACCTCCTGCCAGCTTCCTGATTAACTTTGCTTGTCAGAAGCCAGCAAAGATGGTCACAAATGACGACCACAGGATGCTGCAAGAGCTGGAACTCCAAGGACCGATCATAAGTACCAATAGTGCAGCACTTCACAAGTTTGAACAGTCGTTGAACAAGTGGTCAATAATTGAGGACCACCTGTATGTATATTTTTGTAAGCTTTTATTTAGGATCCCATTCAAGATTCTAGAGATCGTATAGTGGATATAGACCATTTCAGTGATTTTAAATTGGCTTTCAGAAGTGTAACTTGAAAGTTAGGGCTTGCATACTTTTTCATATATTGATTAAGTCTTAAGAGAAGAAGGACATAATGTATTTCATCAATCTACATTTTCATTTAATAAATATGATTGTTGAAGTAACTAAATACAGTTAACAGCTTTTCTTAAGCATAAATGCTTTGAATATGAGATGAGAATAATATCACCAGGATTAACCATCATATCTGCCTTAGGTTCAAATAATATTTTGCAGATACAGATCACACAGCTCATTTATCAGCTTTCCACTAGAGAGGGAGTACTCTGGGCATTTTCAGAATGTGGAAAGAAGTATGATTCTTTGGGAATGTCAAGAACATGTTGTATAAGTTTTGTTGTAGCTTTAGTCTGCATTAAGTTGGTGGTGGCAGCAAGTAGTAACATATCATATACCATAATCTTGTTTCAAATACTGTAAAGCCATCAGTTATTTGTAGCTATCACTAACTGTTTCTTCCAGTGTCCACCGGAGTGCCCAGAATATGCAAATAAGTTGCAGTGTTTGCAATGCTGTATAGGTTCTGAGGGCTTCCAAATCCCAGTGGGAATTAAGTTTTTGGTTTTGGTTTTTTAAAGGCATGTTCACTTACAAAATGATACTCAAGAGGTAACCAGTGATTGTATCATGAAAGTAAAGCTAGGAAAAGTAATAAATAGGACTCTTTTGTTTGGTTCTAGGTGATATTGGAAACTATTACTATGGCCAGGGACATCCAATGAAGCCTCACAGAATCCGTATGACACACAATTTATTGCTAAATTATGGCTTGTACAGAAAAATGGAAATCTATGTGAGTATGCATTTATTACTATCACTTAAAAGTCCTTGACCAGTGAAAAGAATATAGCCTTACAAATAATATGTTGTACACATCTTAGAATTTTAAACTCCATGCAACATTATATTTTATTGTGAAGACACTAAGACTTATTTTAGAATGATATCAGTAGGTCAGAATGAGGAATCTGTGGTCTTTTGGCCCACAGATTCCAAACTCAAGTGATCTCTCCTGCCACAATTACGTTGTAAGTGTTCCAGGTGAGCATCTGTAGGTCCAAGTCCATCTCAGCTGCCCTGCACCCTCTCTGACAGGGAAAGAAAAGAGGCACCTAAGTTTGTTGGAACTGTGCATGTAGGGGTTCATTTAAAAGGCCTTCAAAAGCAGCTGTATTTGGGTATTTGATTTTTTTTTTATGGGGCAGTGGAGCTGAAGGTGTTCCATGTTGAATGAGTCAGAATGGGGTTGGAAAAAGGACTCCCTATATCACCTTGAAAAGGCAAAAGCATCCCATGCCAGGCAATGCAGGAGCTGATGGCTGCCCACTAAATTGAGTAATTTGCTTCCTGCTGGAGGATATAGAGCGATACTTTCCTATGGACCTCCTGGCCTTGTTCTCTTCATCTTGATATCATCCACATCACACTTGAAATTCATTAAGTTCACCATACATGCTGTAGAACTTTTTTAAAAAATTATTTAATATATACTTGATGCAACATATATTTTCATTTATGATTAAAAATATTTTGTATTTAGTCCTTATATGGCCTATATTTGGTTTCTACTTTATTATAAAATATATGCAGGAACTATTGTACTTATATGGCAAACCCAAAATTGAAATTCTTTATTTACTTCGTATCAATTTAATGTGTCTGGTGAAATTTGTCTTTACTTAAAATACTGTTAGTTCTTTTCCTGTAGTACAGCCATGTCAATCTTTTTGCTTATTAGCGCCCCCACAAAGCTACAGCAGAAGAAATGACTAAATACCACAGCGATGAATACATCAAATTTCTTCGTTCAATAAGACCTGACAATATGTCTGAATATAGCAAACAAATGCAGAGATGTAAGTCTCCTGTTGATTTTAAAATAAAATAAATTGTTAACCTTTGAGAGCCCTTTTCTAGCATAAGAGATGCTGCGATCTTGCATACAAAGAAAATCTAAGCACCGCTTCTATAGCAGTGAATTTTTCCTCCGTGTTGTCTTAAGGACTTGATTTAAGGAAGAAATTTATAAAATATTGTAATTATTTTATTACTTTCTTGTTGAATTTTGGTGTGGTTGTTAGCATTTTCAGTAGTTTATTCTTTAATTGCCTGTTATATGGAGAATAATCAAAACTTTGTTCAAACAAAATGCTGCTCGATTACCAGATTGTAGTTTAAGGGCTGAAAGTGCTCAGCTGTTCCTTTTTGTTGGGATTCAGATTAAAATGAGCCTTCTCTCTGGTTAAAATGAGCTGTGATGCAGCAGTACATCTCCATCAGAATAACCATATTGCTTCTAATCATGGTTAACATATCAGAGGCAGAAAGCAATGATTGCCTTTAATCATGTGGTTGCTTATCTTAACACCAATATGAGCAGGGAAGGATGTAACTAAAGGGCAATAGCGTAGTTTGGGGATTTGGCAGCATTATGTTGAATCTTACTTTTATAATGAGGAAGTTTCAAATATATGAAACTAAACTTTTGTAAATCAAAGCTTTCCACTCTACAATTTAGGATTATTATATGCTTTAGAGGAGGAAAGCTGCAGTTCTTTAATTTCTGAATGTATTATTCAGTTTGCTACAGCAAGGTAATCATCAACAGTGCAACATCTATGGTAATGGAGTAAAATTGTGAAACAATAAAATTAACTTCTAAAATAAACTGATACCATTGATGTGACCTCATTTGGAATACTACTGCAATAGTGTCATTTTTAATTTTGTTAACTTCAAGAATTATTAGCATAACAAACTTAAAAAATACTGTACATGTACTTTGAAACAGAACTTTAGAGGATTAATGAAACTATCCTTTTTAGTTAATGTTGGGGAAGACTGTCCTGTCTTTGATGGACTGTTTGAGTTCTGTCAGCTGTCAACAGGAGGCTCTGTAGGTGAGTGTATTCTCCTAAGGTATTTTTCTTAGTTATTGATTTTTCAGGTTGTCAATTAAGTAGCAGTAATAAGGTTACTTTAGGTACCCTTTCATGTTCTATGTTGGGTAACAGTAGAAGTGGCACATTTTTTTATCTTGTTCATTTTTATTTATTTATTGCTGATGGAATGATAACATCCTAATAAACAGAAATATTTCACCCCCTTTAATTTTACTTGCTTGCTTGCTTATTTATTTATTTTGCCATTTTGCCATTTTTGTAATGTTAAGCTCCTAAGGTACCTTATTTCTTTTGTCTTCTGTGGGGAATTACATTGCTAGAGTTTGGTAACTTGGCCAGCACATTCTAGCTGCACAATCTTGCAGAACTCTGAGGTCCATAAAATTGGACTTGAGTATCACATGCAGCCCATGTGTTGGTCACTTCTGTTCGCATGGAGGTATTTTCACATTGAACTTTGGCAAAAGTATAGGTAATAGGAATGGTGCTTTTATTGCAGTGTGAGGGGAAAAAATGAATAGGAATTGAAAATAAGACAATTAATAGAATAAATAGGGGAATCATCATTAAAAGTGACGTATTCAATATATTACAGGTAGTCCTCACTTAATGTCCATTCATTCAGCAACTGTTCAGAGTTACAACAGTGCTGAAAAAATGGGCTTAAGTCCAGTCCTCGAATTTATGACTGTCATAGTACAGCCATGTCACATGATAAAAATTTGGGCTTGCCCACATTTATGACTGCCCCCCCTCACTGTCACCCCCAGCTGACCTTTGTCCCTGTCCTCAGTGTGATTGTTGTGCTCTTGCCCTGCAGCAATGGGGCTTCATGGTGAGGCAATGGGGTGGCTGGCCACAGCGCTAGGGCAGTTGGCCAGACTGGCATTGGGGCTTCGCGTTGCAGTGCAGCAATGGGGCTTCACACAGTGGCAGTGGGTTTTGCAGCACAGGGCTTGAGGCAGCACTCTTTGGTGGTGGTGCTGGGGCTGAAGTAGAGGCCTGGGGCAGTAGTGACAGGCTGAGACTGTCCCAGCACCATGCCACTGAGTAGTCACTCTTCAGGGCAGCCAAAAGGGCAGAGAGGGGAGGGAGATAGGCAGGTTGGAGAGAGTTGAAGAGAAGGCAGTCCCTTACCTTAGAAGAACCCAAGGCTCAGGGCTGGAAGAGACAAAGCAGGGAATGGCTTGGATCAGGGTGGGTCCTCACCTAACAACCGCGTGGGATTTGCTTAACGACAGCAACAGGGACTACCAGAACTGCCATCGCTAAGTGTAGCAATTGCGTGATGTCTCTTTTAACAACTTCATCGCTTAGCAATGGAGTTGCTGGTCCCAATTTTGGTCGTTAAGTGAGGACTATCTGTATGTGATTTATAGCACATCATACCCAGGAGCAGAAGTGCTTAAAAAACCTGTTAAAATTCAAACCAGAACAGATGTGCTAAGTGAAACTGTTATTTTTCTTGCTAGATACTATATCTTGTCTTCATTACTGCGAAAGATTTTTAACTACATTTTCTCATAATATTTCTTTAGCTGGAGCAGTAAAATTAAATAGACAACAAACAGATATGGCTGTTAATTGGGCAGGAGGACTTCATCATGCTAAGAAATCAGAGGCATCTGGTTTCTGTTATGTCAATGATATTGTGCTTGCCATTCTTGAGTTATTGAAGTAAGTTCCTGGTACATTTATATACATAACATTTCCTATAAATAAGTTGAAAACATGAGTGTTGGACTGAAAGTGAGTTTTTTATTTATTTATTTTCTATCCCGCCTTTATTATTTTTTTATAAATAACTCAAGGCGGCGAACATACCTCATACTCCTTCCTCCTCCTATTTTCCCCACAACAACAACCCTGTGAGGTGGGTTGGACTGAGAGAGAGTGACTGGCCCAAGGTTACCCAGCCGGCTTTCCTGCCTAAGGCAGGATTAGAACTCTCAGTCTCCTGATTTCTAGCCCGTTGCCTAAATAGCAGAGCTAGGAAAGGGTTTTTTGGTAGTTTGGAATTCTCCTTTTTGCATCCTGACAGATAACATAATTGAAATTATAAATCATTCTTTCTAAATAATTTAATTTAAAAGGGTTATGTTGTGCTCCAAAACTATCCTGACTATATTCTTGCCATTAGAAATGAAAGAACAGCTATAAGAAGCTGTTATTCCAAATCATGTAATAGCTTTACTATTTTACAGTAGATAATAGTTATTGATGCCCTGGTTGTCATGAATGCTTTGCTGTCTTCTTAAAGTATAGATAATCATTATATTTGTAGACCAATCTATTATGGGTAATAGATAAATTAGCACTTCAGATATTTCTTGCTTGCCTGTCTGTAAAGTCTTTCAGTGTATCTGTGGACTTGGTATTCTCCTTTTCATTAATCATTTCTTGATGAGTTTGTAACACAAAATTGGGTAAGTCTGTTTATTTCAGTTAATTTCAGTCTCATGTAAAAGTGCAAAATTATGTTAGTATAAGATAAAGCTATTAGTTAGTACAAAGATAGTTATTTTTTCCCTGTTTTGGGTTAGCAAGTACAAGTGGAAAAAGTCCAGTTCCTTTAAAGCTATGATTATGAACATTATTATCATAAGTGTAAGAAGTACGGCAATCATAAAGATGAGATTTACACATTATCCAGTATAGTATCAGCCTATATTTAACTCTTACCAAAGTTACACATGGACATAAACACAGATGTTTAACCAGTACCTTTTCAGGATCTTAAATTACATTCATGGGCATCACTTACATCAAGAGGAAATTCGCCACCAGAAATTGAAGCTTAAAGAGTTTCTATGTATATGTGTACATGCACACTCTCTCTTCCAAAAAAGATAGGTTAATTAGTATTGTTACTTAATTAAAAAGTCAACAGTTCCACATTAAAGTAGCAGCTTATTTGGGAAGCATCATAGCAACAGGACTAAATTTTAAGGTCAAATGATGCAAAAATGCGTACATATACTGTACATTTAAACAGAAAATATAAGAGCGACTAGGAAAATTATGAGATTCACAAAAGACCTAATTGCACAAATGACCTAATTGCAGCAGGCAAATTCAAGGTGCAGAAGAGAGAAAGAAAATACAAGAGAAAGCAAAAATACAAGAAAGCAGAGGGTCAGGAAATAGAAGTGTATACATATACAGGGCTTAGCGTACCTTATTTTCACTGTCACTTTTACAACCTCTTGCAAAATTCATGCCATTGAAAATCGCTGTTTTGCTGTCAACTGTTGGGTGTGATTAGGATGAAAAAGTGTGGAGTGTCTGCAGAAAAGGGCTGCATAATTTAAATTAATTAAATTTTAAAAACTAAGCAATTTGCAGAATGTTTATAGGTATCAAAGTTGTGTGGCTTGGGAATATGTTACAAGGAGGGGCAACAAATCTGGTAAGATTTATCATAGGTACATGCAGAAATAACATGAGTATGCCTTTTTGTTATATGTAGCATTTTTAACTGTTTTGTGAAAAATTCAGGAAAGTGGTTTCCACCTTAAGAATAAAAAAATAATCAAGTAGTGAATTAATGTTAGAATGTAATGCTACATCTTGAATTACACACACAGACACACTTATAAAACCTTATGGAAGGAGAATTTCTTACCCTGTGTCCCCTTCCAAGCTTCTTAGAAAAGCCTTCTTCACAGGAACAACTTGTCAAACCTGGACAGATAGGCTTCCAAAGCTTTTTATTTAATTAACATATCAAAAAAACACCAGCAATAAATTGCATTATAAGAAAGAAAAAATACATGGGCGTATGTACAGTGCCAGACAGACTTTATTGAAGTCATTGACCAGTGTTCCATTAAAAGTAAAGTAAAATACAAAGTAAAATATTTTTTTTAAAAAACTAAAATAACATACATGGTCAGTGTGACTCAGTCAAAATGAATTTTAGAAATAATAAAATAGAATTTGGCCACATTCAAAGTAATTGGGTCATATTGGTTAGCTAACAGCAGCTATACACAGAATGCATTTCAATGGCCTGAAAAATTAATTTATTTAATTTTTATCCCGCTGATTATTTTTATAAATAACTCAAGGTGGTGAACATACCTAATACTCCTTCCTCCTCCTATTTTCCCCACAACAACAACTCTGTGAGGTGAGTTGGGCTGAGAGAGAGGGATTGGCCCAAGGTCACCCAGCCGGCTTTCATGCCTAAGAGGCAGGACTAGAACTCACAGACTCCTGGTTCCTAACCCAGCACCTTAACCACTAGACCATACTGGCTCTCTATATATTATAAAGGAAGTTTTAAAAGATAGCTGTGGGACTTTATAAAATGGACAGCGCAGCAAAACATTGGCCATATTTTCATTTGCCTTTCACAACAGGTACAGAATCATTTAATTTTCTGAATTTCCCCTTGAGCAGTTATTGGGAATACATCAAAATGAGCTAGGTTAATGCTCTTCTGAACTTAGTTATGGTTATTCGATTTAAATATTTTGCTGGTCTTATAAAGGGGGAGTGGCTACTCAGGAACACATCTCTAAGGCAAACGGATTGAATTGCCCTTCTCTGTTCATAACATTTTAAGGCCTGATAAGCCTGCTTGTAAAAATGTGTCTTGTGAGAAGCAACTTCTGTTAAAGCAATCTTGTCCAAGTCAATTCAAAATTATTAACCAAGTTCAGAGGTCCTAGACTAAGAGTAAAAAATAGTAGTTGTAACCAGTTTGAAACAATACGTAGGCATGCACTGGTCTCCACTCAGATCATGCCAGACCCATAGAGCAAACATATATCTAAAGTAGAGTTTTTAATTTGCACTACAACTTAAGATGTGGAAATAAAATCAAATGCAAACTTAAAATCAATAGAAGCAATGTATAGTGCAGATCTTGGCTTAGCAGTATACTTTTCCAGTTAGTGCTGTAAAGTCAGAGTATGATCTATAACCTCTAAAACTTGCATATTCTTCAGCCAGTATATGTTCTGAATTGGCCCAGTCAGAGGCTTTATTTTATAGATGCTTAGCATAAAGCTTGCTCATTGTGTTTAAGATACTGATGGGCCAATAATTAGCAGGCAATCCCGATTACCTATAAAGCTGAGACCCACTCTCTTGGATTCAGTGCAGTGGGGTCTATAAACCTAAATAAGGAGGCTAATACAGATTATCCACCATTTCAAATTACGTACTACAGATGGCTTAGTAATGATAAGATCAAGTAATAAAGTCATTACTTGGAGCTTTATCGGGCTTAAGATCTTAGGAAAAGAAGAAAAGCACACATTTGGGAGTATATATCAGGACAATTTTTAGTTTTAAGTTGGGAATAAGAGAGGGCTATGTTTTGACTGGAATGCAAAGTTTATTCAGTAATACTTAATACTAGGGGATGAGGGGGGAAAATCATTTCCTAGAGTAACAAGAGGCTTTCCACCATGACCATTGCTGGTGGTTGTAAATTGGTAACAAGTATCACTGCAGATGACCCGAAGCCCTTGATTCTTTCTTTTCTAACCCTTGGAGGCCCCTCTCACAAGGATTGCCAAAAATTGATAGCACTGCTTCCTTCAACCTTAAAATGGAAACATAAAAATGGTAGTATAAACCTAAAATAGGCATATCAGTTAAAATAAGAATATTACATGATTGTATGTTTGTTAACTTAATGTGCAGCTGTGGAGTCCTTGGTGCTCTCTGAGCCTTGTTGTTTTCTTGCAGACGTTTCATTGCCAGAGTAGGCAGTATCTTCAGTGCAAAGAGGGAGTGGGCCTTGCTCTCAGTTTATATACCGTGGCTTGCCCTGCCTGGCAATGAAATGTCTGCAGGAAAACAACAAGGCTCAGAGAGCACCAAGGACTCCACAGTTCAACCCTGAGCTACAAATACTCGCTTTGATTAATATGCAGCTGTCAGTGTGGTTATGCATTATCTCCCTGTTGTATATTGAATATGTAATATAATGTTGTATATGCAGAACTTTATTCTGCACCATCATCTAGGCTAATATTGGGGAATGTTCTGATAATATTGGAATCACATGAAGGATAGATATGATTGTATTGTGGAACTTAAATCTGCATATTAGAGATAAAGCTATTTTATATAACTGATTTAGTTTGGGGGAGAAAGCAAAATCAAGGATTAATCTAGCAATATTTTCCTCTAAAGAAGAGTCATGAGGTTTATTGTATTGCTTTACTAAAGTTTTTTCTTTTGTGTCCAGATACCATCAAAGAGTCCTTTACATTGATATTGATATCCATCATGGTGATGGTGTTGAAGAAGCTTTTTATACCACAGATCGAGTTATGACAGTATCATTCCATAAATATGGTGAATATTTCCCTGGAACAGGAGATTTAAGGGTGAGTTCAGTTATAAACTTATCGTTTAATAATGATAGCATTTTAGAAGTGCTATTCTTAAGCCTCATTCTCAAGTTAAATTAGTTCTTAGTTTCTGTCCATCTTTTCCATTAAGTTTATTTAAAATTGATCAGGGTTTACATTAACATGATAACATTTCACCTTAGTGTAAGTCCAGATCCATATTTTAATATATTTCTGGGAGAAGTGCTGTAATGTTTTGAAAGTAATTTCACCATTATATTAGATGTGGTACCTGGATAGTACTAAAGTTTTGAATAAATGTAATTTTAGCATCTAGGGTGATTACAAAGTTCTTCCAACTTGATCTCTGGACTCCATTTTCAGTTGCAAGATAGATATCCAGAGAACCTCAAAGTGGTTGATCAAAACTAATAAGACACCAAAATGCCATTAAGATTTGCCAGTAGTTATAATTGAACTATAAAAACAGCAGCATTACTTCATTTACAAGGACTAGTATGACAGCAAACAAAATATTTAGCATCAAAAGATTATATTCCAATATTTTTTTTTCCTGTAAATGCTGTGAAAATCAACGTTGTTATTTTAACATGAATGTTGTATAATGGGTAACATTTTATTGGAGATAATGCTACATTATGCAGCAGCAGTTACTTATAAAGGAACAACAGAAACTTGAGTTCACAGACAAGGCAGTATATAGGAAAAAATAAAGGTTTGTTATTAATCGAGATAATCCAGTGTCGGATCACAGTTTAATTCATAATTATTTAAGATTTTATCCATGACAGATGTCACTGCATCACTAGAATCCATTAGATACATTTGAGTCCAAAGGCCAATGCTTGGCTGTAATGTTTATTTAGTATCCTAGCTGTATCTGAAAAACTGAATTCTCCTTTAGAAGTGTACTGCTGTTAAAAAAACTTTAAAAGAATAAGCAGTACAACATACTTCATAAAAAAATTAAGACATTGTACTAAATCATGGTTTAAGCATTGTTTTGTTGAACAAACTACAGTGGCCTTGTTCTTATATAATGCTGTACTACACATAACATTGGGCCAGTGTAGTGTTTAAGTTGTTGGACTTGCACTAAGAAGATCTCAGTTCAAATCCCCATTTGACCAGAAAGCTCACTAGCTCAGTTTAAGGGGCATTATATTAGGGGGAGACCCCATGGACACAGTCATAAAATCTCAGAAGAAAGTCAGAATATAAATGCAGTAGACGTAATAAATCAGGTTCCTGTAAAGCTTTGTGAGCAGAGTCGCTAGCTGTAATAACATGTATACGAGTGCATAATCTTGTTCCTCTGAACTATAATAGTCAGGAAAGCAGAGATAATTTATATTGCCTCAGAGCTTCTTGGTAGTTAATGAATACATTTTAAGAAGCTTTGAAAAAGTTTGTTGTTGTTGTTTATTTGTTTAGTCGTTTCCGACTCTTCGTGACTTCATGGACCAGCCCACGCCAGAGCTTCCTGTCGGTCGTCAACATCCCCAGCTCCCCCAGGGACGAGTCCATCACCTCTAGAATATCATCCACCCACCTTGCCCTTGGTCGGCCCCTCTTCCATTTGCCCTCCACTCTCCCTAGCATCAGCATCTTCTCCAGGGTGTCCTGTCTTCTCATTATGTGGCCAAAGTATTTCGGTTTTCCCTTTAATATCATTCCCTCAAGTGAGCAGTCTGGCTTTATTTCCTGGAGGATGGACTGGTTTGATCTTCTTGCAGTCCAAGGCACTCTCAGAATTTTCCTCCAACACCACAGTTCCAAAGCATCGATCTTCCTTCTCTCAGCCTTCCTTATGGTCCAGCTCTCGCAGCCATATGTTACTATGGGGAACACCATTGCTTTAACTATGCGGGCCTTTGTTGTCAGTGTGATGTCTCTGCTCTTAACTATTTTATCGAGATTGGTCATTGCTTTTCTCCCAAGGATTAAGCGTCTTCTGACTTCCTGACTGCAGTCAGCATCTGCAGTAATCTTCGCACCTAGAAATACAAAGTCTTTCACTGCCTCTACATTTTCTCCCTCTATTTGCCAGTTATCAATCAAGCTGGTTGCCTTGGTTTTTTTGAGGTTTAGCTGCAAGCCAGCTTTTGCACTTTCTTCTTTCACCTTCATCATAAGGCTCCTCAGTTCCTCTTTGCTTTCAGCCATCAAAGTGGTATCATCTGCATATCTGAGATTGTTAATGTTTCTTCCAGCGATTTTAACTCCAGCCTTGGATTCCTCAAGCCCAGCATGTCACATGATGTGTTCTGCGTACAAGTTGAAAAGGTATGGTGAGAGTATACAGGCCTGCCGTACTCCTTTCCCAATCTTAAACCAGTCCATTCTGTGGTCTGTTCTTACTGTTGCTACTTGGTCGTTATACGGATTCTTCAGGAGGCATACAAGATGACTTGGTATCCCCATACCACTAAGAACTTGCCACAGTTTGTTATGGTCCACACAGTCAAAGGCTTTAGAATAGTCAATAAAACAGAAATAGATGTTTTTCTGAAACTCCCTGGCTTTTTCCATTATCCAGCGGATATTGGCAATTTAGTCCCGAGTTCCTCTGCCTTTTCTAAACCCAGCTTGTACATCTGGCAATTCTCGCTCCATGAATTGCTGAAGTCTACCTTGCAGGATCTTGAGCATTACCTTACTGGCATGTGAAATGAGTGCCACTGTTCGATAGTTTGAACATTCTTTAGTGTTTCCCTTTTTTGGTATGGGGTTATAAGTTGATGTTTTCCAGTCTGATGGCCATTCTTGTGTTTTCCAAATTTGCTGGCATATAGCATGCATTACCTTTACAGCATCATCTTGCAAGATTTTGAACAGTTCAACTGGGATGCCGTCATCTCCTGCTGCCTTGTTATTAGCAATGCTTCTTAAGGCCCATTCAACCTCACTCTTCAGGATGTCTGGCTCTAGCTCACTGACCACACCGTCAAAGCTATCCCCGATATTGTTATCCTTCTTATACAGGTCTTCTGTATATTCTTGCCACCTTTTCTTGATCTCTTCTTCTTCTGTTAGGTCCTTGCCATCTTTGTTTTTGATCATACCCATTTTTGCCTGGAATTTACCTCCAATGTTTCTAATTTTCTGGAAGAGGTCTCTTGTCCTTCCTATTCTATTTTCTTCTTCCACTTCCACACATTGTTTAAAAATAATTCCTTATCTCTTCTGACTAACCTCTGGAATTTTGCATTTAATTGGGCATATCTCCCCCTATCACTGTTGCCTTTTGCTTTCCTTCTTTCTTGGGCTACTTCTAGTGTCTCAGCAGACAGCCATTTTGCCTTCTTGGTTTTCTCTTTCTTTGGGATGTATTTTGTTGCTGCCTCCTGAACAATGTTGCGAACTTCTGTCCATAGTTCTTCCGGGACCCTATCTACTAAGTCCAGTCCCTTAAATCGATTCTTCACCTCCACTGCATATTCCTTAGGGATATTAGTGAGCTCATAGCTAGCTGATCTGTGGGTCTTCCCTAATCTCTTTAGTCTGATCCTAAATTGTGCAATAAGAAGTTCATGATCTGAACTACAGTCACCTCCAGGTCTTGTTTTTACCGACTGTACAGATGTCCGCCACCTTTGGCTGCAAAGGATGTAGTCAGTCTGATTTCGGTGTTGTCCATCTGGTGAAGTCCATGTATAAAGCCATCTCTTAGGTTGTTGGAAGAGAGTGTTTGTTATGCAGAGTGAGTTGTCTTGGCCAAATTCTATCAGCCTATGTCCTGCTTCATTTTGTTCTCCCAGGCCATGCTTACCTGTAATTCCAGGTGTCATTTGACTGCCCACCTTAGCATTCCAGTCTCCTGTGATGAAAATAACATCTCTTTTAGGTGTGTTGTCCAGTAGGTGCTGCAGATCCGCATAGAACTGCTCTACCTCAGCTTCTTCAGCATCTGTGGTTGGGGCATATATTTGGATCACTGTGATGTTAGATGGCTTGCCCTGAATTCGAATTGAGATCATTCTGTCGTTTTTTGGATTGTATCCAAGCACTGCTTTAGCCACTTTACTATTAATTATGAAGGCTACTCCATTTCTTCTGTGGTCCTCTTGTCCACAGTAGTAGATCTGTTGGTCATTTGATGTGAAGTGGCCCATTCCAGTCCATTTCAGTTCACTGACGCCCAAAATGTCTATCTTTAATCTTGACATCTCACCAATAACCACATCCAATTTGCCCTGGCTCATAGATCTTACATTCCATATTCCAATGGTGTGTTGATCCTTAGAACATAGGATTCGCCGTTCACCACCAGCACCGTCGGCCGCTAGCCATCCTTTCGGCTTTGAGCTAGCTGCGTCATCACATCTGGGGCTAGTTGAACTCCTCCTCTGTCCCTCCCCAGTAGCATTTTGACCATCTTCCGACCTGGGAGTCTCATCTTCCGATGGTATACCGACATATCTCTGGTTGTACTGATCCATTTAGTTTTCACGGCAAGAATACTGGGGTGGGTTGCCATTACCTTCCCCAGGGATCGCATTTAGTCTGACCTCTCTGTCATGACCTTCCCGTCTTGGGTGGCCCTTCACGGTTTAGCTCATGGCATCATTGAGGTGCTCAAGCTCCAGCACCACAACAAGGTAACGATCCTTTGCTGAAGTTGAAAAAGTTTAGAGCATCCTTATTTTGCCAATTTCAGGTTGCCTGTGTTTTTAGTATCAATAGAGCTATGTTCTGAGGTTAGAGAAACCAGGTGATTTTTAATCTCATTAGATGTTAAGACTAATGATGGCCTAAATCCCTGTCCCAGCCTTGATGTTTACACTTAAAACAATGTATCTTTTTAAATGTGGAATTCCTTTCCTTTTACCTTTCAATAGGAGTTAAATCCAGTAGTTTAGAAAGCTTTTCTCAACCTGTCTGACCACAAGATGGTACTATTGCTTCATGTTAAATAGAGGTGAAACTTATTTTTTTCTGGTCTGTAAAAACATTGATCTAAAACCGTCTTTTGCCTGTGAAGTACATTTAAGGATCATTTTTTATTGAAAGTGAATTTCCTCTCCAGAAGGCAGAGTCAGCTAAGTTTTAACATAGCTTTTTTTCATAGCACTCAGGCTTTATTTTATTAATTCATTTTTATTATTTAGTTACCTTTGAGCATGACAGACTCCTGCAACCACACCAGTGTGTAATAATATACTAATGTATATTATTGTATAATCTATACAATAGCTTTTCTTGAGAAGGATTCACATGATTAAGAATGTAGCACTATTGAAGGCCTACCCACAAAAGGGTTAGTTGATGGTATGAAACACCACTGAGAAGTCTAACAAGACCTGAGAGGTTGCACTTCCCCCGTCTATTTCACAGCAAACGTCAGCCACCAAAGCAGCCAGTGCCATTTTCATCTCTGGTCGTGGCCTGAATCCAGACTGGAAGGAGTCCAAATAATCTGTTTCCTCTAGGGGGCACTCCGCCACTTTTTCAATAGCCTACCTTAAAAAGGATAGGAAAGGTTGGAGGTGGGACAATAATTTTCTAAAACAGCTTTTTGAGACGTGCCACTGCCTTCTTTGTTAACCATTCTGAGGGCACATACAGTTGTTTCTGTATCATAGGCTCCCTGCTGTAAATAAAGAGCAACTTCATTCTGGTGAATATAAAGAGTAACCCATTGTTTAAAGGAATGCAGCTGTTAAAATTAATGAAGGGTTTTGAATTTATATAAGAATACTAGAGGATGAGCATTAAGGAATGTGGTTTTTGTGTCTTTTGCTTAGTGAAATGTGGAACATTTCTTGTAGATAAAATAGCATGTGACTTTACGGATCTGACAGAGCAGACCCATGCCATTACTCCCAATCCCCAGGTAATTGGTTGTTTTATAAAATCTAACATGCCTATATATCTGTATTTTATGCCATCCTCATTCTTGGTGAAAGACACTGTAGTTTTCCTTGTACAGTGACTCCAAATCATGCTTTGCTGAGATAAATCACATCCTAATTATGCTTCTGGGTCTGATTCTTCTGTATTGTCACATGTCTATAGCCTGTTTCTCTGAAACACATTTCTTTGTACATTTTTCTACTGCACAAATCAAATGCTTTATACTGTATGAAAAACTTAATCTGAAGTGTATCTGATACCTCTGGTATATACATTGTATTTATTTTGTATTTCTCATATGCTGCAGTATAGAAGAATATTTTTAAGTCACTGTAATGGCCAAAGTTGATCTGGAATTAAACACAACATACCATCCCCTTGGCTATCGGTGTGTGATGTCTTCTATTCATCCTTTCCTTATAGGACATAGGGGCTGGAAAAGGGAAATATTATGCAGTTAACTTTCCAATGAGAGATGGAATAGATGATGAGTCATATGGACAAATATTTAAACCAGTGAGTATATTCTACATAGCTTTTAAAAATTGATATTGTAGTATTGAATAGAAGGTTTACTGTCATTCCTGCATTTTTTATAGATTATATCCAAAGTGATGGAAATGTACCAACCTAGTGCTGTGGTGTTGCAGTGTGGGGCAGATTCACTCTCTGGCGATAGACTGGGATGTTTTAATCTTACTGTTAAAGGTAAGGGAACAAAACGTTACAGAAGTATCACAGCTGCGTATTCTCTGAAACCATTGTTAGAAAGTTTTTGGTGAAAGTGTTTTATGAACTTTAATTCTCTAAAGAATTCAGTGTTATGACTTAACAATGGGTTTTCAATTCTAAACAATCCCAAACATTTTTCCTTCATTTTAGCTGTATTCCCTAATACTTATGTGGCAGTTTATTTATAGCCATTGAGTTTTGGTGGGATAATTTCAAAGTACTTATTCATTCATACCTAAGTAAAAATAGTAATTAAATAACTTCAAGCTTAAATTGTGTTTTGTTTGAATGAATGGGTCACCCAAGATAGATAATTTGTATCACCTGCTGAAACTTCAAATGCTTATTACTGGCATTTGTTTGTATATTCAGATTCTTTTATACATCATGCAGTTAAAGGAATAACTTAAAAAGATGTTCTATTTTGGCATCTTCACGTATAATGGACTGATGTAGGCCTTGTTTGCCAAATGGCATGTGAAGAAACACACATACATAAACATGCACAAGAATCTTTTCTTAAAACATAAATCATGTGAATATATCGTTGCTAGTACTTAACAAGTTTTTCTGTTAACGAAACGTAGCTCTTACAGAATCATTTCATTAATTAGAGTTAATTGTGGGCAGTTCTGTGCCTTTTTTGTAACCTGGAAGAAAATTTGCATACAGGCAGCTCAGTGTCATAAGCGCAAAACATTTTAAAGCATTTTGGTTAATCATAATAACAGTATTGCTCAACTGTGAATTTTGGATTATTTTCCTTAAGACCAATAAATTACCTGTATTTTAACATTTTAAAACTGAAGTGCTATATGCTTCATAGCATCTTATTCTTCTTGTATCACTTTAGTTATACTCTGTTTAGTCATGAATTTCCAATATAGGAAATCCTTATTGGATAATCTTCGTATTAAAAATGTGTGCCTTTTATAACTGCATGTGTTCTCTGGCAGGTCATGCCAAATGTGTGGAAGTTGTGAAGACTTTCAACTTGCCTCTTTTGATGCTTGGAGGAGGTGGATACACCATACGCAATGTTGCTCGATGTTGGACCTACGAGACTGCTGTTGCCTTAGACTGCGAAATTCCTAATGGTAAATACTTTGAGAGGTACCACAGCTTATATTTAAAAGTGAAGATTGCCTAATAATGTAAGTTATAACAAACATAAGTCACTTAGACCTTTTTCTGCCTTAATTAACAAATTCCTGATTCCAGCATCTCCATATAATATCTCATATTACTCTCACTTTAGTTAGTATGGATGCAGGTGAAGTACTTAGTTTTTGAAATTTTCCTTGTGCCATTCAAATCTTAGTGTTGGTGCTGTCTATAATAAATCCCAACAGTATCACTTTTATTTCTCTTCCTCTTATTCTTACCCAATCTCTTTCAATGGGATTTCCGTGTTCCAGTTCATGAATTTCTATGCAGGTATATTTTTCAGCATTCCCACTCTTTTGATTGCATCTGTTTCTTAATTAAGTTGTAGCCTTCCAGTGCTGTGTATCAGTTAATAGTATCATGCCACCATGTTTCACTATTCCTATCATATTTTCCTTCCTGAGATATGATTTCTAGAACTCCCAGTTTATTTCCCTGTACAGAAACATCTGAGGTTTTGAGTGGCACTACCACAAGCCCTACAGTTCTAATTTCCTGCAAAACTCTTCAGTCCCTGTCCTGGCCCCCTGCTTCTCCCTCTCTGTTCTGCTTTCTTGGCTCCAGAATGTGGTTACATGCTTGATTCTTGCTTTTTGCTACACTCATCACCTTGGTTTTAGTTAATGCTGCCCTGATGAGACTGGCAAAGTACCTGCCAAATGTACCCTTCCAATAATTTCCTACATTTTTATAAGATGTAGCTCATTTCTTCCCCTGAGTCCTTCATGAAAGTAACAGACCATTATTGTAGAATCCAAAGCTTTTTCAGTAACACCATCTCCATAGCTAGTTATTGACTTCCAGGATCTTGTTCTCTTCTTGAGCCATGACCCTCAACTGGAAATACTGACAAAAAAATAATACTTATACTCCCAGTTCCTTTATCTTCTTGCTGAAGGCTTTGTAATCTCCAAAGATTCTTTCAAGATCTCTTCTGGCCATACCATTTGTCCCTACATGAATCAAGAGGAATGAATAGTTGGTGGGTTTGAATAATTTTGGTAATGTCTCGTAGAGGGTAGAGGGAATGGCTTTGAAGGACAAGAGGAAGAGTTGCTGAATTATTTAAACAGTCTTTTTCTAGGCCTATTTAGTGTCTTCACACATATATGTAGGTATAGAAACTTTGCTTATTTTTTTCCAGCTTTAGCAGTTCAAAAGAGGTGTTTCTATATGTTTGGAAGCATCTCTTTTGAAGAACTTTCCTATCCTACTTTATATTATATTTACATAGCTTTAAATGAATACATGTTCTGATTGTTTAAATGAATAAATTCCAAAATTCTAGGTGTCAAACATATTGAAACACAAAACATGACAGAAGGAAGTCACTTTCTCATGTGACATTGCAGACCCTATTTTTCTTTTGCAGAATATAAGCATTCTGCATATGTATAGCAGGTTTTTTAATTGTATTCTGGATCAAACCATAATTTTGAACCATAATATCTTTTACTTATATCTCTCCTAGAATAAATCATTGCATTTATTATTTCGATAACTGAAAAGTTTTTAACAGCAATGTTGTCAAACTAGTATGATCTGTACGTCTCTTATGGAATTCAGCAGCAAAGATGTCTAAGAAGTTATCTCAATTTTATTTTAACAGAATTGCCATATAATGATTACTTTGAATACTTTGGACCAGATTTCAAACTGCATATTAGCCCATCAAATATGACAAATCAGAACACTCCAGAATATATGGAAAAGATTAAGTAAGTTAAATATAATATAATGCTGTGAATATTTGTAAATGTTTTATTTAGTGATCAGTAATAATAGGAAGTAAGGAAAGGAAGAGCTAATTATATCAGGACTCGTAGATGGTATAGGAGATGAAAACTGATAGTTTATCCATTTAGTAACTTGGAAGAAATTTCACTTTTCCTTTTCTAAACTGTGGTCTACCTATATTAAAATCCTTTTTGCTTAGAAAGTAAACGCTGCAGTAAGTCTCAGAAACCATTTTTACCATTACATTCATAGCTTGCATATTACTTGAAAAATGGTAGACTTTCAATAAGTCTACACTGAACACTGAAAATAGTATAATGGTTCAAAGCTTGTATTAAAATTGTGTGAACACTTACGCATGTGTATCTCTGATCACAGAAGGCCCCTCTGTTACATATTTTTCTGTGAATTTCTGTTGGCCATAGTCTCATTGCCATATAAGCTTACTTTCCTGTGGCAGTTTCTAGTACCTAGACAGCTAATATTGTTGATACTTAAAAACTTCAAAGAGATGAATAAAGTTGCATCATAATAAATCATGTTTCTCTTGCAGGCAGCGTTTATTTGAGAATTTGCGCATGCTGCCCCATGCTCCTGGTGTACAGATGCAAGCTATTCCAGAAGATGCTGTTCATGAAGACAGCGGTGATGAAGATGGTGAAGATCCAGACAAACGTATTTCTAGTAAGATGATTTTATATGTAATCTAAGCAGTTTGCTAAAAATATTGGCCTTTAATTTCTGAGTTTTGGTTCTAGTTTTTGAAGAGAAAATAATTAGACAACAAGCCCAATGCAGTTGTCCTTTTGAAGGAAAAATTACCATGCTTCTTTGTAATTGCTTGTGAATGGATATAAATAAATAATTGCTTCTTCTGTGCCTTGTTGTACATAGGAATTGCATGTTATTTTTTTCTTCTCGACTCTTAATGAGAGGTCACAGAAATGGTTTAAATGTATTCTCATGATGACTTTGTTTCCTACATATTATTGGATTACGGCCATGTTATTCTGTGGTAATCAAAAATCAGAGAGTTTGATAGCACTTTTTAAGACCAATAAATTTTATTATAAGACATAAGCTTTTGTGAGTTGCAGCTCATTTCATCATATGCATGGGGTGGCTTAACTGATGTAAGATTTAAATATGTAGGGATGGGGGAGTGGCTATGCAAATGAGGGTTTCATTGAGAAACAGATTATAAGTACCTTATCAATTAATAATTGTAATGTGTTAAAAATTCACTGTTTGTTCAGACCTTCTGAGATAGCCTGAACACAAAAACTATAACAGCACCATTGAGAACAAGACAGCTGAATTTATCTACATAAATAGGTATCAGGTTACCAGACTCCTTCTGATTTTTTAAAAATACTGTATCATAGAATGTCTTGCTGAACAGCCGTTATGTCATCAGGTAACATTTTCAAGAAATAGGAAAGATCTTGGAAGAATCTCTTTTTTAAATTTCCATTTTAATTTTAGTTCGTGCTTCTGATAAGAGGATAGCCTGCGATGAAGAATTTTCTGATTCTGAAGATGAAGGAGAAGGTGGACGCAGAAACGTTACAGATCATAAGAAAGGAGCAAAGAAGGCACGCTTAGAAGAAGACAAAAAAGAGGTGGAAGACAAAAAAGCAGGTAAGAAGTAAATGCTAAATTAATTGTATTTTTTGTTAAGCTAAGCGTACCATTTTCACTTGTAAGTAAATTCTGTAATCTGTTTTGCATTTAATTATAGTCCCTTTCAAGTGTCCAACTGAATGAATAAAAGCTAGAGAATTGGACTAGGCACAGAGCCACATTATTTATTCTCTTAAACTACCACACATTCAGACTGAGATGTAAAGAACTATGCTCATATTTGCAAGAACGAGAGTTCACTTTCAGTATGATCTTGGATCCTGCTTTACTTGCCTCCTGGGAAGCTGTCTCGTATGGAAAGCTGAACTAAAGTTAAAGCAAATACGAGCACAGCTATCCTTCAGTCCCCCAGCCCTATTTACTTACTGAGAGTCCTGTTAAACTAAGTGGAGATAATTTCTTCATCGTATAACTGTATTGTTTTTGCAAGTTGCTGCTATTTTTTATTTCTAGATATTAAAGAAGAAGATAAATCTAAAGATAATAATAGTGAGAAAGTAGATACCAAAGGGTAAGTAAATTCCATCTGTAAAGTGTGTACCTGCTTTTAAAATGTTATAGAAATGTTGATTATCTACTTACTGTCCATTATAAATGGCAATAATTCCGCATTGGTAACGGTTACACTTGTTTATAATGTATGCTTGAGTAGGTGGGGCCAGGTCCATTCCCATTTTGAGGGAATTTCCAGAATTTTTTAAAGGTGAAATGGATTCCTTAAATATCTGTCAAGCTTAAAGCACTCACTTTGGCCCGTAAGAGTTCCCCAAAAGCAAAAAAAAAGGCCCAACTTTTAGCCCAAGCCACTTGTGGGTCTCTTGAGAGCACAGAAGGGATGCTTATAAGCTACATTCAGACTCTGGACTTCACTTTTTCCATAATAAGTGAACGCAGTGCAATATTAACATGTGACCTATGCTAATAACTGTCTTTTTCTCTCTGCCCCCAGCACAAAGTCAGAACAGCTAAGCAATCCTTGAACATAAAGCCTTATGTCAATCAAAGGACCCAAAACTATAATGAAAAAAATACTAAGAGAAGCTTTTCGTACTGGAAGAGACTTTTTATTTTCATTTAGTAGAATTTGGCATGGAGCATATTTATTTTCAAACAACTGTGTTTTGATTTTTGGCAACTTGTATTGTGAATTCCCCAATTATGATACAAAATTTGTTCCTTCCACCAGGCTTTATGTAATACTATTTAAAATGGATGTGAGTTAAGATGTAGTTAAACGTCTAAACTGATCTATTAAAATTTCCCTTTTCCTGGATTGATTTTATCCCTTTTTTGTAATTATATCTTTATTAAAAAACAAACAAACTGTACTTGGCTGATTTGTCTGTCATTACCTAGTATATACACATGCATATATCATACTATTGTTATGAAATAATCTGGTTAATCTTGAAATTGATTTATTTTGGACAGTTCATAAAGGGTTCAGATTTACAGATAGCTGAATTCTGGGATAAACAACCAATGTTTCATTAAATGTTACAGCAATGTCATTTTCATAGTATTATCAAATAAGCTTCAGTTCTGTTCAATAATTCAGTGGCAGGAATATCCTTATCAAAATAATACCCTGACATATTTCTGAAAACTTTGTATTTTGGCCAGAATATGTCCTATCCTATATAGCTGTAAATTTGCTATCATCTGATCCCTCTGATTCACCTATCTGTAGAATATTTATCTATTTGTTTTATATGATTATTTATAGACCACCCACTTCCAAAAAGACTCAAGATGGATTAAATAATATTCTAAGTGGAATACATCCTGATGCCAATAATCACAGACAAGAAATTTAGAACTCTGTTCTTACAGGCAAGGAAACATCTTTGGACCTTGGTTGGGTTTGTAATAAGCTTTGTGGTTCATAGAATGTATGGGCTTTTGTTAAGCAAAACAGTAGAGCCCTTCTCCAATTAGATCCTTTGCATTGCTGCAAGATTTTCAAACTTCATCCTTTTAAAATCTGATTTTTTAATGTCCATATCTATGTTGATCTGGTAGAGACTTAAATTTGCAGCAGTTACAGACCCTGCACTGTGTCCATTTCATATGAAAGGATGGTGTGGAGAATTATACAGGTGATTGGAAGGAATGAGGTCTTTTCACATAATGGAACTTATTGTTCGATATTGAAACAAGGAATAATAAAGGATTCAGTCACAACTAAAGCTGACACAACTCTGTATGATATAAAATTAAACACAACAGCTTTCTGCAAATTTGAATCTGAAGCTTGAAAGAGGTTGGCTATTTCAGCAAGACTGATCTGAATCATACCTCCAAAATCAACAATGAACTACTCAGGAAAGAGAGATAAAGATTTTGGAATGATCTTCCATTATTCCCAGGCTTGAATATTATTGAAAATCAATGGAGAGATCTCAGATATGCAGTGCATGAACACCTAAGAATATTTCTGAGTTAGAAGTGTTCAGGGAAGTGTAGAAAAAGTCCCCAAAGCAAGAACAGAAAGACTCTTAGCTGGCTACAGAGATCATCTGGAAGCTAAAATTTCTGCTAGAGATGTTACTGACTGAAAGAATGTCCAATTCATTGCACCTGCCAAATGCATTGTTTCCTATTTTGAATCAGCACATAATAGTAAGCATACCTTCAAATCTGCCAAAAGATGTCACATTTAATATTTTATCATGCAGAGGTTATGTCAGCTTCCCTTTATTTAGGTAGTCACTGAAACACAGCTTGACTAGGAGTGCCTAAACATCTGCATGTACTGAGTATTAGTCATTAATCAGGTCAGCTTCCTTATGCAGTTCCTAAAACATGCACAATGCTTCTTGTTAAACTGGTAAAGAATGGGATGGAATAAACAGTAAAACTAAGGTTCTCTCTCATCCTGTGATACTTGTGGCTGGGGCACCTATCATTTGATAAAAACGATCATTTTCATGTGAAGGCAGACCCATTGGTCACTGAATTGAAACATTCTCCCTCCTTTCTCTTCCCATCTTGTTTTACATAAATCATAGAAAGAGTTTTTCCCCCCATTTTGGCAAAGCCTCAAAAGCCTCACTGCTGAAGCTCCAGACAAAAGGATCTGACTAAACTTGCTTCATGATCTGATTCAAACCATACTTCAAAATTTGGTCATTTTTGATGGAATAATTATCTACACATTCATACAATCATATTTTTTTAAAAAAGAGTCCATATGACTGTGTTAATAGTTGTACTGGTATTCCTAGAAGAAAGGAAAGCAGATTATAAACTTTGCTCATGGTAAGAACAATGGGATTGGGGAGGAGTTGTAATAAGCAATTCTTAACCTGACAAAATATGTCATTCTTTAAGACAAAGATTAGGGTTATTAGAACAGAAATTTTTACTTGGGCTACAAATAGTCTTGAGTTTGGTAAAAATATTTGGATTATGCCCCAGCTTTAAAATAATTGCCATTGGGTAAAACTGCTTAGATCCAAAGATCCATGAATATACAGTAATTTGTGAAATTCTGTTCATCCATCTGTTAGTAGGAAAGATTCTTTTTTGTTTCCTATTTCCCTGAATCAATGCAGTCTTTGCTTATGTGGAAGCCTACACTGTACAGCTGTACACAAGTAGTCTTTCTTTCTGCAGACAATCGCACTGACTACTTGTGGGGGAGGCAGATCAGGTGAGCATTCCAGATATAACAACATCTACACATGGCATGTGCCATGGTCCTTTTACAAACCAAAAGTAGCATCTCTATTAATAAGAGGATTGTTTGAGGCATAATTGAGAATGGCATATTTTTATTTCTGCACAAAAACAATAGTTGAGCAAATCACAATGAAATCCATTGTTCTGGTTCCTCTTCCCAGGCTAGCGAAATATGAGCTGAACAGTTCCTTTAACAGTTTGTTGAACTGTAAAGGTATGTATGTATGTATGTATGTATTTAAAAGTGATTTCAATATGGAGAAGAGAAAGTACAGTGAATCCTCATTTTAGCACATCAGTGGGAGAGTGGATTATTATTCCTGAATGTCTGTTATATACAAAAATGTATCCTCACATTTTAGGACATTTGCTTCATGGTCCAAGCTGAATCATCTCTGTGGTTTGCATTATGATGTCACTGCACAAATGACATAAATCACAGTCACCATCAAATTAAGATAAAACTGATATTAATTTAAATGCCTCATCCAGACTACTTCAGATGCAACAAATATACCTGTTATTTTGGGGGAATCCAGATGGAACTTTGGTTTGTTGCATCTGAAGTTCACTAAATCGGGTCCATTAAATCAAGGTTTCATTGTGTGTTACTAATAGAAAAGAAATGGCTGCATTAAGATGATGCAGACAAGTGTTTTTTTGAACTCCTATGTCCTCCAAAGCAATTTTTGGAGATCAATTCAAAAAGCTGCACAGCCCTATTGCAGAAGCACTGTTGTGAGTCTCATTGAGGCACAGGAATAGTACGATTTGCCTCAGAAAGACAATTTGCATTGCCCTGATAGCTTCTTCCAACGCCTCCAATAGTTTGATTTTTCATTCCCTGCTGCCATTCCTTTTGAAAACCAGCCCATCGTAATGGCTTGGAAATCTCCGTTTCCAACACCTTTGGAAGGCACTGGGCTCAGAAATGTATTCCTGCAAATGGTACTATAACATAAGGATTCACAATTTACTATTAAGCTTTGTAACCATTTTCAAGCAACCAGACTTCAAACTCTCACTAAGATATTCCAACAAAATATACATCAGTGCAGATACCAGTTGCATCAGCAATTAGAATAAAAATGTGGGATTATCTACCTTTCTCTGGCTAACTTTAGTCTTTTTATGACAGCTTCTTCCTGAAGGCAAGTGCTTGTGGTTAACCATACTAATACACTATTTGTACAGTACTGTATGTCAAGTGTTTTTAGAGGTTTATTTTTAAAACATAATACTGAAGCATTTCCTATGACTTGCATGGCAATAGTTTTTTTATTTAAACAGACTAATGTAGGCACAGTTGTTGATGTTAAGTATCCCTCTAATATTTTGCAATACTTAAATTTCTGTTTATAGGAAATTCTTTGCATCAGTCTGCTCAACTTCATTGGCACATACTCCAGCACAGATGGTACAAAAATATACAGTGGCCAACATTAACATTTGGCTGTTCACCATCTTCAGGAGTTTTTGGCTACAGTACTTGATGTTCTGGGTTCTAAATAATGCATTAATGCTGAGTGTATATCCTATGGATGCCAAGAACAGGACATCTGAGCTGGCAATGGGCAGAGAGAAATAAGTGTGACCTAATAGCTTTCATTGATGTACAGTGCCAATATTTTCCTCCAGATTTTATTGCCAGGACTAGCACCCAAATGAGTTAAGCTGCAGGCAAATGTTCATTTATCTTGTCAGCCTCTGACCAAACTCCAAGCAAATGTGAGCGATTTTATCTGCAAAGAATCTTAAAAAAGGGTCACAGCATCCTTTGGATAGATCTTCCATCTCTTTACCCAGAAGAGTATGGATGTAGAGGAGTACAGAGATAGCCTAGAAGAAGGCATTCGATAGCCATGAGGTAAATTCCAGCTTAGCCCTGAAAGGAGGAGGAAACTGCCCTGCCTTGGTTCTTTCAGTATAAAGAAGGGGGAGAGTGTCAGGCTTTCAAGGTTTTCAGTAAGTGTGGAGAAATAAATGTTCCACTACTGTTATCACCAAGGAACACTCCCAAACATGATTACACAGTCGTGTTTGGTTGCATTCTAGCTTTGTTTTTTTGCTACCGTTGCTCTAGGCATCTTTTGACTATCATTTCCTGTAACTTCTCAGAAAAAAACAGCAACCCCTAAGATCTGAGGCCCAAGAGAGGCCACTTGGAGATAATCTTTTCTAACCCTCTAATTACCTTGAGTATTTAGCACCTTGTTCAAATTCAGTCACCTCAAAATTCCAGAGATCAACCAGTGTGTTTAATTCAAAGTAATATAAGATTTACCTTTCAAAAGATATACCTAATGTATGGAGCAGATGTAATTTGTGGGAGCAGTGGACTCATCTTCTGATTCTTATTTCCTTGTATAATATTCAGACTTCTAAAAATTCTCCAGTGGTATCAATGGCAGTCTTTCAAAAACCTAACTGTCAGGGAACATTTTCAGGTTGATCACTACTTGTGAGAAAAGCCTGCTTTATCCATGTTCTAATCTAACAAAAATCTTCCATGTAGCATGAGCTTTTAAAAGTCTCAGTAAGATTTGGGAGCAGTTGCAATGGGAAAGATATACTTGATTTTCTCCTCTTGTATACAGCCACTTGGCTTTTTAAAAAATTTTAATAGTATCAGCAGGTGCTTTTTAAAAAGCTTAAAAACTAGAAAGAGAAGAGGAAAAATATAGGGGAAAGTGAATGGGGAAATTTCAGTTTTGAGTAACATTTATATGATTAATTGTGGTATATTAGGAAGATTTATCCTCTATATTCTGTACAGTATAGGATACAACCTTCATGATTCATCATGATGTAGGCTCTGTTTCCACAATAGTCTCTTATACAGGTAGTCCTTGCTTAATGACCGGTTTCTTAACGACCATTCAAAGTTACAACAGCCTTGGAAAGGGTGCTTGATGGCCTGTAAAGCACTTCCGGACGTTGTGAAACGTGCCACCCCGACCCCCACGGTCACATGACTGCATTTCAGGCGCCTGGCAACCGGCTTGCATGTACAACTGTTTGCCAAGCGCACCGTGATCATGTGATTGCCATTTGCAATCTTCTCTGCTGGCTTCCCCAGAAAGTCAATGGGGATGCCAGCAGGGAAGGTTGCAAGGGGAGGGGAGGGAGGGGAGGGGAAACTCTTCGCCAGGCTGAAGGAACAGAGCTTGAATCCTGAAGATTACTGCTTTGTTCCGGCAGCCACATGAAGGATTTTCCCTCCGCGCATGGAGGGGAGGGGAAACCCTTCAGCAGGCAATTCTTTCGCTCCATCCACTTAACGACCCGGGAGATCACTTAATTACCTCAACTGGGAGTACTGGGATTGTGGTCATTGAGCGAAGCAGTCACATGGGCATCTCACTTAACGACCAATTCGCTCAACGACCAAGATTCTGGTCCCAGTTGTGGTAGTTAATCAAGGACTACCTGTAGTTAACTTGGTTAACACAGTTAACCTGTTTTCTCTGGGTTTGCATAACACGCTAAACAAAAATTAACCAGTCTTGGTCCACACAACATACTGAAATGGCCAAAAAGGGGTTGTCTGAGGCTTATAGGTAGTGAAAGAAAGATTGTGCTTTGGGCAGATCATACCAGCTGTAATGTGCATATATCCTGAATGCAACTGGACAGCCTTAAATATTAATTAAGCAAATATCCAAGATAACAGCAAACAAGCAGGCATTGTCAGTCTAATGTATGGAAAAGAATGGCTGTACTAAGAGCTAATGAACAATTAATTCTGAATGAGACATGCCACTAGATCTCTCCAGAGGTAGTTGGTGGGGAAAGAGCAATAAGAAAGCAGCAACCGGGGCATAAAACTGGCCAGCGGAAGACCTGAGACCAGTCACTAGAGCAGTCAATGAGAAGAAAAGAGAGAGAAAAGCAGGCCAAGAGGATAGGCGCTCATACTTCTACAAAAAGTTTAGGAACTGGTGAAATTTTATCACAAGAAGATGATAAAATCTGAGGAGGACAAGAGTGTCAGAGGAAGCTCTAAGCAGGCAAGACAGTTCCACTATGTTGCACTGCTGCTCCACTGGAGGAACTTTGCTGATACCTGCTTGAATCCTATCACCTCTTAATGAGTAAATATCATTAAGGAAGAGAAATGCATGGGATTGTGCTGTGAGAAGATAGTGCATCTTTCCAAATGTCAGATGGCTTGTTTTGGGGTGGCCTTGCCCCAGATGATTGCTAATGTATTTATACTTTTGTAAAAAATACATACCAGCTTGTTGCTCTGAAGGTACAGGATGGGAACAGCATACTGAAGAACATACAAATAAAAACTGGCTCTTTGTAACAAGGTAGATTAAAACTACCTTTGAAGTTCTCAAATGGATTTCATACTGCACAGAAAACAAGGTACTTTCAGTTAAATGGTGCTATAGCAATATTGACTTTGAAACATAAAGCATCGTGCTAGCCCTTCAATAAAAATGTGAGTACATATGGTTAAGAAGTTAGCAATCAATGCAAGGTTCTACTCATTAAAAAAAAAACTGGGGGAGACGGTCTCAGGCATCAGTAAAAACGTTTTTGTTGAATGCAAGTCCAATGCTTTTCTGAAAATTCCTTTAACAAGGAAATTTCAAAACAAAAACATACGAACTAGTACAATTCTCTCAGTTTTAAAAACATTTCACATGTAAGACAAGTGCCAACATTTAACGCCTTATATTGTTTTGAAGTTAAAACAAGAAATATATTTTAAAATAATAAATATTTTTAAAATTACATTTATTTTGTCTCTTACTAAAATCAAATTATAACCTTGAAGCTATGAAAAAAAGAAGAAGCACTCAGGAAGATGAAAGAGCTACATTTTGGAGAAGACTTGATTGATTGAATCCATGTTTAAAATAATCTGTTAATTATTGTACTCATGCTTTCAGTTGCCAATTCTGTGGGGGAAAGAATGATTTCGTTTTGCACCACTGACTTTTTCTCCCTTCTGTGAATTTTTCAAGGTTTTTTCATACTAGAGCTTATTTTCTTCAGTCTTTCAGAAAAATCTGTTTTTTCTTGCCAATGTCCATTATTTTTAGAACTTACTCATCCACCTAAGTAAGTGAAATGTCTCCTCTGCAGTGATCGGCATTACCCCTGCACACTTAGAATTTAAGTCTGGAAATACATGACTGTGCCTTTGTGCTGTTAGTATCTGACACTTAGGAATGCAAAGAAACTGAATGGTGACAATATTTCAGTCTTACAAAAGTCATGGGTAATGCCTCAAGGGTGAGAGATTTGTTTTAGCTAATCCACAGTTTTGCTACTCATTGCAGTTGTTTGTGATTGTATTTATTTAGTAGCTTCTCCTTCCAGAATTCCCATCCATCCTGCTCGCCCCACTTAATGCAGTCCACCAGATAATCCTGTCTAGTATTTTACTGAACCAGTGAAATCCAAGACTCATTTTTTTTTACTTTGTTCATCTTTGTTTTTCTAGGCATTCAAGAATTTAAGCTTTATATGGATCATTTTATCTTTCCTTCTTTTTCTATCAAGTCTTTCCAGGAAGAATGAGTTGATTCTCAACCTGTTCCATTTGGTTGGAATTAATTGATTAATTATGTCCCATCAAGTTGTTATCAATTCTTAGCAGCCACATAGATATTCTCAATGACAATCTGTTTCCCACCTGGTCTTTCAGGTCTTTCAACAGCATCAACGTGAGTCCATCCATCTTGCTGGTTTTCCTCTTTTTCTCTTTCCTTCTACCTTTCCCAACATCAGAGCCTTCTCCAGAGAGCTAGGTCTTTCCATAACATGGTTAAAGTATGGTAATTTGAGCCTGGTCATTTGTGCCTTGCATTGAGAACTCTGGGCTGATTAGTTCGATGATCCATTTGTTTGTTTACTTGGCTGTCCACAGTATTCTCAGAAGACTTCTCCAACACCAACATTCCAAAGCATCAATACTTTTTCTATCTTGAGTCTTCGAAGTCCAACTTTAGGTTCCATAGAGTGTCACAGGGACTAATATTGCCTGCACTATTCTGATCTTTGTAGGTACAGACACATCACAGAAGTCTAAAATTGACTTGGAACTGCATCAGGAAATCCTAGAATTATTTTACAAAGAGACAACAGCACTTTGAAGACATAGATGTTCTTCCTGTTACTTTGTATTCTCAACTGCATTCTGGGATTTCATTTATTATCTGTGGAAAAATGAAACTTTGTTTTTCTTACTTTTGTTGCTACTCAAACAATATATCAGTGTTATGGTTGCTTTAGGCCCTGGGATTCACCAAATACTGCAATCTGAGCGAGTGTCATGTCCCCCGTTGCAAGGCATCCATGCATCACAACGGGGAACATGCCTTTCAGGAAAAGGGAAGGAAGGAGGAAGGAATCATCCTAATCCCTTAAACACTCAAACACTAACGCAATCACAAGGACAAAGGAGACATACCTTTGCCCTGACCAGAGAAGCCATCATCATATCACTCGGACATCTCTGCATTACCCCGGGGGACACACCTGCGCCGGACACGGGAAGGAGACAGAGGAGACCAGCGATAATCATCCTGATCGCCCATCAAGACCCCGGTATCGCACCCAGATCACCCATCAAGAATCCGGATCCGGACTGTGGGACAATGGGGGGTGGAGAAGGGCCAGGTCCGCACCACGGGTATTTACTGGGTACCCCGCACGCCATGTGCTCATTCCCGTCTTTTTGCGTGTATGCACTCTGTTCTCATTAAACCGGAAATCCTTAGCCAATCTAAGTGAGTCCATGTCTTTTTGGGAGCAAGGCAACCATTACAGTGAGTGATATACACGTTCTATGGAGCTTTGGGAGAAGAGAAGGCTAAATGTGAAATATACATACTATGAGGCTTTGGGAGAGGAGAAGGTAGAATCATCTAGATTTCCAAGACTAAATCTTTTAAAATAGTTTTAATAGAATGAAAGTCTGGTAATGGAATAAATAGTACAAGATAAAAAGCACAACTGAAGCTTGCTTGTGGATGTTATATATTAATTGCTTCAGGTATCATTCACCAATTATTTCTAAAATCAGAATCTTCTGGAGCTGGAAGGGAATTCACCTGTGCTTCATTCAACATCTCTTTTTTCTGGATAGCTCTAGCAAATCCAGGCTTTTCTTCCTCACTTGCTAGATCATTCCGTAGTCTAAACAAAGGATATTCCCAGACATACCCAGACCAAACATTACTTGAATCCATATCACAGGCTATTTACTGATGACTTAGGGTTATGTTAAATAAACAAATAGCATAGAATTTATCTAGAATTCCTGATCACATCATTCAAAGGATTGATGGGCAATTTATTTTTCTTCCTGGAAGCTATTCCCAACCCTTAGAACCCCCTACCCCAGTGGGTGAAATTTCTTTGTCTTCAAGCAGCTGGCAAAGAATTAGGACAGGTCTCCTGTGGTATCCAGGGAATTGTCCTGTATGTAGCCTCAAAGAGGAAGGTTCCTGATAAGATTGGGCAGCTTTGATAATTCTGTTTTTGTTTTATTTTCAATAGCAACTTGTCATTTAATAAATACACTGAATTGGAAATAATATAAATACGCTGAATTGGAGGTTATTTAAGCTTTTTGCCCTGCCTCAGGAATGGTCTTGGTCAAGTTCCAGGCTGCTGGATATTCATGCTTATTTGAGTCTTCAGGAAAGGAAAATGAAGCTCAGCATAAGGGGGGCATTCTTCCCTGTAAGAGCAACCCATCGATACAACTTCTTATGTCTTCAAGCTGAGGTTCATTAATTGTTGTAAGTCACAAAAGTGATATTAATTTCTTATAGATTTATTGGTTTCAATACTGTTAAAGGTTTATAATGAATCATTTAAATTGGGTAAATTGCCTATATCTTTTTATGAGGGTTATATAACATTGATTTTATAACCAGGAGAAGAACTTAAACCTTTGCAAGTTATTGACCCATCTTGTTAATTAATATAGATACTAAGATATTGACCTCTTTGTTCACTCAGGGATTGCAGAAAGTCTTATCATGTATCATTCACCCATCTCAGTCTGGATTTATCATGCTGTGATTTTTCAGTATGCCTTAGACACCTCAAAGAAGCCTGAGTTGCTATCATTTTTTATTAATACCATAATACCATAAATATTGGTATTTATGACTTCAGGAATAAAGAGTTGCAATGCAGAATAATTGGACAACAATGGATCCAAGTTTTAAAAATGTTAAGTTTGCTTCTTTAGACCTGAAGTTGAAATAAATCCATCAAAAAAGTTTTATTCTGAGTTTATTGGACTTCTCTAAGAATTTATCAGAAAAGAGGGATTTTCTCTGTTGGCAATGGAAGACTTCTGAAGGTAAATTAACTGATATGATACGGCATTTAATTTTGGTTTCTTTTTGGAAGAATATTGTGACATAAGTAGATGATAAATGCTTTCAACTTAAAACATTATTTTGAACTGTATTCCAAAATTATAGAACTTGATTGATTTTGAGAAATATTGGTTAAAACAGGCATGGGGAATAGCCAAGAGGATTATATTGAGAGATACTACTACTCTGGATATCAAAGACTGGAATCAAGAAATGTATAATTTATCCATTTTTGAAAAAACTATTTTTTCTACTAATTGAAAAATGTCACAATAAGTTTCCCTTTGGCATAGACGTATTGGGCTTGATGAATCCAAGGCTGGGGTTAAAATCACTGGAAGAAACATTAACAATCTCAGATATGCAGATGATACCACTTTGATGGCTGAAAGTGAGGAGGAACTGAGGAGCCTTATGATGAAGGTGAAAGAAGAAAGTGCAAAAGCTGGCTTGCAGCTAAACCTCAAAAAAACCAAGATTATGGCAACCAGCTTGATTGATAACTGGCAAATAGAGGGAGAAAATGTAGAAGCAGTGAAAGACTTTGTATTCCTAGGTGCAAAGATTTCTGCAGACAGGAAATCAGAAGACATTTAATTCTTGGGAGGAGAGCAATGACAAATCTTGATAAAATAGTTAAGAGCAGAGATATCACATTGACAACAGAGGTCTGCATAGTTAAAGCAATGGTATTCCCAGTAGTAACATATGGCTGCGAGAGCTGGACCATAAGGAAGGCTGAGAGAAGGAAGATAGATGCTTTTGAACTGTGGTGTTGGAGGAAAATTCTGAGAGCGCCTTGGACTGCAGGAAGATCAAACCAGTCCATCCTCCAGGAAATAAAGCCAGACTGCTCACTTGAGGGAATGATATTAAAGGCAAAACTGAAGTACTTTGGCCACATAATGAGAAGACAGGACACCCTGGAGAAGATGCTGATGCTAGGGGGAGTAGAAGGCAAATGGAAGAGGGGCCGACCAAGGGCAAGATGGATGAATGATATTCTAGAGGTGACAGACTTGACCTTGGGGGAGCTGAGGGTGGCAACAACCAACAGGAAGCTCTGGCGTGGGCTGGTCCATGAAGTCACGATGAGTCGGAAGTGACTGAACGAATAAACAACAACAAAACAAGATTTGTCCAGCAAACCAAACTTGTATTTGTCCAATGAAAGTGCAAGGCCGTTTACTAAACTGAATGAGGGTATCAGTTTTAACCCTAACATAATCTGTCTTCTACAAAGAGAAAATTATTCTGATCTTTAAAAAGAAAAAAAGGGAGAGAAAACTAAGTGTGTCAGCCCTTGGTAAATGTCTCAGCTCAAAGCATATATAATAGTTTAAACATAATAAATCAGTATCTTGTTCATTATTGTTTGTTCAATATTTGTCTAAATCCAGCAGTATGTTAAAAACCTCTCTCTTTTTTCATTCCTTTAAAAAATCCCTGGGGGAATGCCAAAATGATGATATAATGGATATCAAAGGGGCTGAGTTGGGTGGGACACACAAAAGTCAGGCAATAGAAAAGAATTACAGCCTTTGCTTTTTGATTTGTTCTTTGCTTTTTCTTCCTTTGTTCCTATATCTTTTTAGATATAACCCTTCAGGAAAATGAACCATTTTGCTGATTATTTCTGCAATCTCAGAACTTTGAATAGCTTTAAAAATGACTTTTTTTTTTCAACTAGCTCTTTCTTAACTTGAGATAAAAAGGAAATGAAACTGCTGTCTTAAGGACTGCTTTGATTATTTTCCTGAATATGTTCCTCTAATATACACATTTTATAGATAGACCCTTTGGAAGAAGAATAGGCTACTAATTATTTTGCTGACTATACACTTACTGAGAGAGAAGCTGTCATTGTTAGCAAGGTTTCTATGAGCGTACACATGTTGAAATACATTTGTGTGAATGTTTGCATGTGATTAAGCCCACATGTGTAGTTATTTTTCCACAACTGTATTTATTATTTATGCAGGGAAAAATCTGAGTCATTTCTAAAATGACATAGGCAACTTGGCTGGAACATTACTGATAGAACCATGAAGCACTAACCAAATCTTTGTACTAGAAGTTGTTGACATGAGTCACCTTACCTGACAAATACATTTTGGATGCCTTGGTGATTGGAATATGGAACAAAATTTTATATGAAAAAATATATCATGAATCATTTGAAGTTAGTTTTTTTTTTTTTTAAAGAATTACTTCAAAGAGGCTAACAAAAATAAACTGGTACAACATTTTAAAACAGTGATAATATTTAAAAGCAATGGTAATCCAACAGAATAGTCAGAAGTTTATTAAATAAAACCAGCAGAGGCAGTGGAAAGGTGTCATGTGGTTGCCTTTCATTTAAAAACTGCACATTTAAAGCCAAATCTAAGTTTGGGCAGCAAGGGTTCTTTCCCATGTGGCCACTGGCCTAGCTCAGAAAGAGGAATCATCCAGAGGAAAGCCTGTGTACCTGTTCCAGTGTTTCTCAACCTTGGCAACTTGAAGATGTGTGGACTTCAACTCCCAGAATTCCCCAGCCAGCATGCTTGATATTTTAAGAAATTATGTCATTTCTCTCATGTGATGCACCATCCCCGTTCATTGAATGAAAAGCATCTTCTACATGCAGCGCTGTATCTTTGAATGTAACTCTATATTCTTTAAGCACCTTATATTTTCTGTTTTTATTACATCTTAAGCTTCTTCTTTCCTTCCCTTCCCTTTTTTAATCTTTTAAGTTACAGCATAAGCTCATTGGAAAGGAGTTACAAAGTTCCAACAAACCCTGGTTTCTTTCTACGACGTGGAACCATCCCCTCTTGTCCCAAAAAGTTTCTGTGGACCCACAGTGGAACGAAGTAGCAACTTTTCCCTTTGCTTTAAACATAGTGTATTGAAGCAACAATGCTACAGGAAAGAAGGAGGGAAGGGGAAGGAGGGAAATGCTGACGCTTGCCAGTACTGTGTACTGTGGTATATATTATTTTCTCTTGCTTTGTAAGGGCTAATATCTAAATTGGCTTTGGGTGACAAATCTTTTTTCTGCCATGAACTCACTTACAGGGAAATTACTTGTCACTGAGGCACATTACTTTGCCTTCATTGCAATGGCTGCTGTTATCTATGGATTTTCAGCTCAGTTCAAAAGAACAACTTGGGGCAGTTATCTTGCTTGTGATGGTTGCCTACTCTTGCTGAAGAATAATATTTCAAATTTCTACATTTTTGCTGCCAAATTGTGGCAATGTATTATGCAGGGCTCTGGGACTATAAGAAGGAAGGCTGGGGACCACATGTAATCTTTGGCCCAGAAGTTATCCTTTATTGCTATTAAAGAGCAATATAAACAAGAGGCTTGTTTAATACTGGAGAAAGTGTATCACCTATTAAACTGTGTAGTTTGGCATGCCCAATAAAAGTCCCACATATCTCAGTGGTTGAATCACATCAACGGCCTGTGGAGGAATCAGTATTCCTTAAGTTGGGGGAAAAGAAATCTAAGTGTAGAGATGAGTCTCTGTCTCTCTCTGTCTCTATCTATCTATCTATCTATCTATCTATCTATCTATCATCTATCATCTATCTATTTTTGTGGCTTTGAGTTGACTCCTTCCTGGTGACTGCCTGGACTAGTCCCTGCAGTTTTCTTGGCAAGGTTTTTTAGAAGTGGTTTGCTCTTGCCTGCTTCCTAGGGCTGAGAGAGAGTGACTGGCCCAAGGTCACCCAGCTGGCTTCATGGCTAGGGTGGGACTAGAACACACGCACTCCCAGTTTCTAGTCTGGCGCCTTAACCACTATACCAAACTGGCTCAAAAACACACACACACACAAATGAGGTTTATTAAAATTAAAATGTGAATTAAATAAGTGCTTCTTCTATATTTATCAAAAAGAGGCCATGGGAACCCAAGATCTGTATATCGTCTCTTTTCTGTAGTCTCCTCAAAACTATTCCGAAGGAGAAACACTGTATGAATGTAATGGGAGTTCATTCTTCAGTAAGTCTCAGAAACAATACCACAAGAACCATAATGAGAGACTAGGCAGAACACCTAACTTCTGCAGATAAACAGGTTCATAAAATGCCATGAGACGTATGGACAAACAAACTGTACTAAACTATCCAAGGAGCAGATTCAGAACACAAAGTGATAGTGAAAAGTGATTTGTTAACTATTCAAAACAGCTATGGAAATCTGCTTGTACACATGTGTGTTCTCTCTCTATATATATATGTATATATATATTTCAAATTTCTGTCACTGCCCATCTCCCCCAAAGGGGGACTCTGGGTGGTTTACAACACAATAAACAAATTAAAACCATAAAACATAGATTGCAATACAAAATATCATTATAAATAGATAAATATAGGAGCCATGTGGCGAAAAGCTCTCATTCAACGGGGAGGGCACTACGGCACCAACCATCCCCAGGAAGAGCTATTGCCCTTCCCATCCCAAGCAAGGCAGTAGAACCAGGTTTTTAAATTCTTCCGGAAGTCTGGGAACGAAGGTGTCTGCCTCACCTCCGGGGGCAAGATATTCCAAAGGGTGGGCACCCTTTATATATATATTCCAGAAATATTGGAGCAAGCATCCATTTTCTTGTGTCATCATGCACAAATACATAAATAGGTAGGTTGTTGCCCAAACTCCATATGAAAGACCTCAGAAAGGAAGCCAGTTTGTGCTTTCTGCCATAGATTGCTGAAATTTGCCAAGATACATTAAACCTCACTTCTTAACAATATCTACAGCTACAGTAAAGCCTAATTTTATTAGACCTTGCTGCAATGCAATGGACCAAATTTCTGTTGTGCTTTATGCAATTTGCATAATGACATAATTGTCATGCCTGCAATGCTGCACTTGTCAATTGAAAGGCCATTCCTGAATGGACATCCCTTCCCTGATGTTAGATCTTCAAAATGAAGCTTTGCCGTACTTTCATTCTCATCCCTGTCTGCAGTCAGCATCTGCAGTAATCTTTGCACCTAGAAATACAAAGTCTTTCACTGCCTCTATGTTTTCTCCCTCTATTTGCCAGTTATCAATCAAGCCGGTTGCCATAATCTTGGTAGAGGAGATTTGCTACCTCATTTAGGAGATTATCTTGCAATCCAAGGCACTCTCAGGATTTTCCTCCAACACCACACTTCAAAAGCATCGATCTTCCTTCTCTCAGCCTTCCTTATGGTCCAGCTCTCGCAGCCATATGTTACTACGGGGAACATCATTGCTTTAACTATGCGGACCTTTGTTGTCAGTGTGATGTCTCTGCTCTTAACCATTTTATCGAGATTTGTCATTGCTCTTCTCCCAAGGATTAAGCGTCTTCTGATTTCCTGACTGCAGTCAGCATCTGCAGTAATCTTTGCACCCAGAAATACAAGGTCTTTCACTGCCTCTACATTTTCTCCCTCTATTTGCCAGTTATCAATCAAGCTGGTTGCCATAATCTTGGTTTTTTTGAGGTTTAGCTGCAAGCCAGCTTTTGCACTTTCTTCTTTCACCTTCATCATAAGGCTCCTCAGTTCCTCTTCGCTTTCAGCCATCAAAGTGGTATCATCTGCACATCTGAGATGGTTAATGTTTCTTCCAGCAATTTTAACCCCAGCCTTGGATTCCTCAAGCCCAGCATGAATGAATAACTTTATTGATCTTGTAGTGTGATAAAATAAATCACAAACTGGGGTTTAGTGATAAAATTATTGCCCTGAACTTTTTACCGATGGGCAAGCTGGTTGGCTGCTGCATGAGACATCTGATCACCTAAGCAGCAAGGGTTCCATAGTTAGGTCTAAGGTGTTTCCTGCTGAAAAGATCTGCTAATGCAGAACAAACACGTGCCATTTTTCAGACAGCAGCTTTTGCTGAATCAGGAAATTAATTCAACCATCTGAAAAATTATAGTGTTACTTTGCCAGTGAGATTTAGATGTATATAAATCCAAGCAGTTACACACACACACACACACACACACACACACACACTTTATTATGGAGTTTCCTAGCGTGTGATGTATTATTTATGACTTTATTGTTACTGTTGTATAATTTTCCACTTGTTCTTCTTTTCCTTTGCTTTAAATTCTTTGATCTTCTATTTAGAAATTCTTTTGTCAATATTATGTCATGAAATTATTGCTAATCTTGAGACATCACTAAAAAGAAAAGGCTCTGTTGGTCACAGTAAGGCAATATTGCATTTATTTCAAAGATAACAGGATTCTGTTCATACTTATTTTTTTAAAGAAGGTTCTAGGGATCATCATCAATTTAATATTTCACTTTCAAAGAATTAGAGTTATGGTTGTGGAGATGAAGACATATGATAAGGTTTTGTAGAACTATCCATACAATTTAGCCCTACAGAATTATCATTATCCAACCATCATTCAGAAATCACTATAAGCTGAAATCTAAAAAGCAATTTTCTTCTGTCTGGTGTTCACCAGATAAGTGGGGCACTGCAGTCCCTGAATCCCTGGCCAGCATGGCTGTTTACAAACACAACATGCCCATTTACTTACTCAATAGGCCAATAGGCTGTCTTTAGATTTAGTTCTATTCTCAAGACAGGTTTTGATCACATTGCTTTCTTTACATTTAGAAGTTCTTACAAACAATGCACGTTTCAAGCCGTGCTTCATGGAAATACATCAGTGTCTAAATGTTACCTTCCAGGTTCACATAAATATTAAGCAAATCTTTGCCAGCATATTGTGAGCAGCAGGAGATGCCCTGAAGTAGCAGAAGGTCTAAGTTATGAAGTCAGAGGTCAGTTTTCTGTTTCTTTTATGATTCAAGTGATTGTAGGGAGCTCATGTAGCAATGCTGAGTAGGAAAAGACAACCTGATGTCAAGCAATGTGTATACACTGATGCTACCAGCTGAGCACAGACCTATTGAGTAGGTAGCAGCAATCCATGGAGACCCAAGGTTGGAGGCCCAAGCACCAAACCTGTATCTCCAAGTTCTGAGAGAGCTCCCCATTGACTTCACTGCTGCTGGGCAATGCCTTCTAGGAGGGATAGCAGTTCCCCCTTCCCCAGGTCCATCCATGCTAAGCCATATTTTGTTGGATCATCAGTTTAATCAGTGGCCAAGTTCAAACAGAATCTTGAGCCCAAACCAAAGCAACCATTTGTTGGCTTTGCAAGATATGGAACTCCCAGGCTTCAAAGACCTGCAGCAAGTCTTTGAAACGATGGATATAGTTCATCAAAAGTGAGTTAAGTTCCACTAAAATCAGTGGATTTAAAGTGCAGCCTTAAAAAGGAAAGACTTAATTCCCACTGATTTGAAGGGCCCAGAGGGTCCCCAAAACTTGGGCAGCCCAAATTAATCCCTCTACACCATACTAGAAAGTTAATGTTATTATTGTCTCCCCACTTTAGTGACTCAGCTATTTTTATTTCTGGTGTTATTCTCATGTTTAATTTTCTAGGTTGTTTTTGTTGTTATTGGGTATGCTATATGTGACTGGTCAATGGCTATAAACAAACTTTACTTAGTTACACTGATTTGAATGGAATATTAGACAACTTTACTTGTGCCTGTAGTTTGCTTCTTCTGATGGAAGAACCCTGCTTAGGCTGTGATAGGAGTATGGAAGTTTCCTGCTGGCATTACATCTCATCTGTGATGTCTCCTTTTACACACAACAGCTGCAATATCTCTGGGATGTGTATCAGTCTTACTACATGTTAAATAACTTTCTGAACTGTGTTCCGTGAGAGAATGTAACAGAGAGTGGTAAAGGCAATGTTTTTAACTATCTTGCCTAAAGAAGAATTTATAACTGAATAGCTTGCAACTATTATATAGTTCTGAGTGGCCTAATGAAAGTATTGCTTCTGTGGATTGTCAATAAGAGAATATGTTATTGAGAAAACCTAGAAAGTACTTTCCATACCAGCTTATTATTTTCGTGTTTTTCCAGCTGAAGCATAACCTCTGCAGTAATGTATTGGCATCATAAACCCAGGAAATGGGAATCCCCCAGTAATGCAACACAGTGGCCTCTTGGTGGCACCAGAGAGCTATCTGTGTAACACGTGTCTGCCCCCCCCCCCCCGCATTGTTTCTGTATAAAGATTTAATCTAATAAAAAATGTATTTACCCAGCCATTACTGAATCCTGCTTTCTGAAAAGCTAGCAGTATTGTAAATAAAATCTACAATATAAATTTAATTTACATATGTAGAAAACTGAAAATATCCCTCTTGGGGCAATTCTGTTTATTTTCCATAGAAAAAATACGTGTAGAGATACATGCACACAAAATACTACAGTATAATGCAAAATTCATGTAAATTTCCAGAACAGATCTATGAACGACTCAAATCTACAACAGTTTGTTGTGTTCCCAATGTGATACATTTTATGACCGCAGCAATGTCAACCAAGAACTTTACAAGGGAAACAACCTTCAGATACGGGCTGCAGTGCAAGTTAGTGTCCTTTGAATTAGTCTTGTCTCAGTTTTGTTCTATCTCAGGTTTTACATGTGAATTGACTCATTCCAGAATGCATAAGGTTTAAGAGCAAGCATAACTTGCTCATTATGTGTGACTTGCCATTAACCCTTCACATATACAAGCAGAGTAAACAGGGGTGGCTCACTCCCCTCTAAAATTCAGATTTGTACTGACAGCTTTTTCCATAGTTCAGTAACCTGAGCGCAACCCAAAATGATAACTATGTGGCTCCCCTGGCCATTCAATAGCATGGAAGAAATTGTGAAGATTTGACTAGAGGAAGACAGAGAAGGAAGAACTGGAGTCTGCAGGAGCAAGCTGGAAAGTAAGCAGAATAGTGGGTCATTCATTGTATTCCTTAATAGTAAACAACAAAGTATGTACTATGAATATATTCAACTTGTAATGTGGTTTCTCCACCCAAACCCTATTAGGTCTTCCATAAATGGCTAGCCACCTAAAAAAAAGCATTATGAATCTTTAAAAACATTATTTAATACCTTAGAAAAAACTCTGGTCTGTTTTTCTAATTCAAAGGGAAACACATTCTGCTTTCAAGTACTCTGTTGAGTTTGAGTAAATTACCAATGGCATTTTAAAGATCATACACTGAAAGATTTTTTTAGTTATACAATGAAGCTGAACTCTTCTATCCAGTTTTCTTGAAATTATAGGTGATTTCTATCTTCTTCATTTTCAACAGCAAGCTTGGAAGGACTATAATAGAAAACAAATACAAGCATGCATGGAATAATCAAAGTGTATTTTGGTAAAGACCAAAAGGCCACTCCAGTTAGGAATACTGTAATGAGAGATGTGGTCACCATCTTGGGCGAGGAAGGTCTAAACTATTTGCACATGAAAGATAATAGCAAGCCATAAGTGACTGACGTGCTTGTGCTTGTACAGTTGTCTAAAATCATTAATTTCAACTGTGAGAAATTATGGGTCAGTCTTTCAAAAGTAGAGGACTGAATCCTGGCATTTTTCCCACTTTTCAATTCCATTGAACTGAAATACAGAAAGGATTAAACATCTATATAATTCTTTCATTTAAATCAGGAAGGGTTTCAGGCATAAAATCTAAAAGACATCACATACAAGGAACAGGAAATGGGGAGGAAGGGAAGAAAATGCCATATCAGGACCAGTTCTGACTTAAATAATGCTCTTACAATTCAGGCAATCAATAACTAATTGGGAGATGGGGAGCCAAATGGTGTTTCTTTACTGCTATTTTGACATTATGCTATTTTCACATTTTTCAACTTGAATTATGCCCTGCAATGGGATTGCTTTGGTAAACAAGGCTAAAAATTCTAACTTTCAGCATATGTCATAGGCACTCTCATGGGACAGGCTGCCATAGTGGGTGTGGCCAATCACAAAATATCCATTTATCAGAAGGCAACATGGTGAGATTACTCCATTCCCTCCCTTTTAGCTCCTAAGATTCTCTTGACCATCTCAGCTTCTCTTTGTTCTGTTTTTTCTGGGCAGATGGGCACATCTCTAGGTGAAGCATGGAGCTGAAGTCACCCCCACCCCCATTTTAATTATTAAAACAATCTAATGAAATAAAATCACATGGGGCATGGAGCTGATAAGGGTCAGGACAACCATCAACAAGAACTTTGGTGTCCATGGGTTCCGTGTTGGGAAGTGAAGCTCCAGGGATTTTGTACGCTGCCCAGAGTCCATCAAAGTTGGGCAGCTATAACACATTTGGATAAATAAATAATAAATAGTGGAATTATCTATGTTAGAAAGAAGATCAGTCCTTTCCTACTCTATTTAGATTTTTCTTCACAGCCATTACATAGAAAGATCCAGACCAAAATTAATGCAGAATCCAAACCAAATTAATTTTATGAGTGATTATATCTCCAAATATATCATTGAGCCCAACAGGATCTTCTGTTTCCTCCAGAGGCAGTAGATAATAACCATTTCATCACTGGAACAACTCTGTCGGATGACACTGAACTGATAAAATTGTGGTGGAAAAGTCAACTCTTTCGTCATTTTTCCTGTAGAAGAGGAACCAAATTTGCTCTCACCTGAGTTCAGTCAGCTTCAGTCTGAGTTTACCTGCTCTCTCTTGCTCTCTCACTATTGTCTCTGCAGCTTCATCACTTCAAGCTAATAGTAGTAGCACTACTAATAATAAGCAAGTACAGTGAATTCCAGTCAGCAAGAGAAGGTACTTCAGAGCCATTAAGATATCAGCCATGGATCTTAAATACTGATTAGCTCTCTGTAGTATCCAAAAGCAAGAACAAATAAAAATAGTTCAGCAAAGGTCTGGGTGGAAGAAAAGCAGACCTTTGGCTCTGATCAAACAAAATCAGTAGCCCGTGTATTTCCAAGGATTTCTGAAGGTGTACATCAACATTAAGATTTATAAATGCATACCAATGTTTTTGTGTTGATATTTTAAAAGTCCACTTCCATTAAATCCTCTTCTTTTAACTTTCTTTACTTCATTTTCTCATCAAGCAACAGTAACTTGGGTTTCTTTTTCAGCTTTAGAGGAAGAAATAGTAAAAAAAAAATGCACATCACACTACATACACAGCAAGTTAGTTCTTCAATTGGAGTCAATACGTACTCTTACTAAAATATAAACCTTGCTTATCACTTAAAGAATTCTGAGGCATGTGGATAACAAATTCATATTTGCTACTTACATTATTTCAGTTACATCGATTACTGGCAATTTATTTCTACATTTTCCTTTGTAATTATATACAAGTATTATTATTTTGTCACTCAAGAGTAACTATCATTATAGCTATATAGTATTTTCTCTATATACTCTCTCCAGAAAAAGTTACATAAAAACAATTATTTGCAACACTATGCATCAGGAAAAAATAGTGTTTCTAAAAACTTTATCAAAATGCTTTATTTCTTTAGCATATTTCAACCTTGAACCAACCAATTAAAAGCCCTTCCTTTAACATATTCAGGGTGTTTTCTAAAATGAACAAGTGTCCATTATCATCTGCTATGCAGTGTTTGGAAAAGCTTAAAGTCTTGAAAACACTTTCAAAATCCCATTTACCAAATATTGCAGGTATTACTCAGTATAGAACCTTTTGAAATTTTTAGAGATACATGGAAATTCCCATTATCACTCATAGCTGGCACAGAGAGCCTTAATTAGTCACTGCATATTCTGATTATTAACTACCCAGAGATGTTGGGAGTCAGGTGGCATATAAGTTTAAATCATCATCATCATCATCATCATTTTTGATATCTATCTATCTATTTTTATTTAAAAGTTTTGTATGGCTGCCCATCTTTGAACACAAGTCTGGGCAGCTCACAACAATAAAACCAACAAACAATGACAACCATAAAAATAAAACCCCAGCACCTCAGTCATCCTTCTTGGATGCCTCCAACAAAACAGGCTTCCATCCCACCCTCTCTCAGTGCCTGGGGGAAGAGCCAACTCTTTATGGCCTTTTCAGAATAGATGATGAAGTCTAACATGTTTATGAGGTTTCTAATACTTTTCTCATTATTTCTGTCTCCACAAACTGTAGATTTCCCATCTTGAGTGTTTTTATAGCCCTTGACTATATTGTTGCCCCAAGAGCTGATCCTTAACTTATTATTGATACTTAATACTGAAACTGTTATTCCAGATAAGTTAGGGAAATAGTTTAGCAGTTAAGATGTTCAAAAGTTGTAATGAAGACATCTTGTTAAAATATTCTATATACTTTGCATCTACACATATATTTAAACATACACATATGTGCCACTTGTACAGCACAGAACCTGCTATTGGCCTGCCCCATCCAAAAATATTAACAAGTGCTTCATTTTTTAGAAGCCACAGAGATTTTGATTTTAGTCTGTTAGCTTAAAAGTATTAAGAAAATCATGAAAAGCAGTGGTTTCACTACCAAAGTAACAATGTTCCATTTTAAAATGGGGTAAGATTATTACATTTTGCAATGAATCTTTCTTGAATAGCCTAGATCAGCTGTATAGAGGCAACATGGTATTTCCTAGCATTCTTACAATCCTACCCATCCTTCACCACTGGCCATGCTGGGTAAGTTCAAGCCTGAAACATTAGGTGATCACTAGGTTGCTTATCCCTGCAGCAATTTCACAGTACTGCTATTAGAGTTCATAGCCCTTTCAGAAATCACTGCAAATCACTTGATTTCTTAACATCCACAATCAAGATGTCTTTTTTAAAAAAAAAGTCTAACTAAAATAGCTACTATGATTGTGCTTTTTAAACTTAAAAAAAATGATTTGACCTGCAAACTGCTCTAAAGTTACACATTTTTATTAACTCCATTATAATCTTGCTGTTATTGGCAGTTGTCGTCAGCAACTTCTGTAACCTTAAATAAACTTACATGGAAATCCCACTGAAATGAGTAAAACAACTATCTGTGTAAATACTCCTGGAACTGAGAAGTAAACTAAAAACCCAAATTGAGTTACCCACAGATGGAACTTCCATGTAAATATTCTTTGAATTATAAATTCACTCCTTAATTTCTTTGAAAAATGGAAGTTCATGGTATTCAAAACACCCTTAAAAATGTTAAATGAACAGGACTACTTCAAGAGAACAGTACAGAAGATGGCAAATGGCTTTGGTCAATGTATAGCTCAAACTGATTAAAGGATCAATCCTTATTTAAGCTATTTGACAATAAGAGTTTGTATTAAGCTGTTCATATTATTCCACTGAATGTTATCTCAACATGCATCACATTGTCTATTGGATTCATAGTAGATAATGAAACACTTTTTGATGCATACCGGTTTATCGTGTGCTGGCAAAATTAAAACTGGTTTCCAACACTAAAATAAATTATCCAGCCTCAGTATTGACTGGAGTCATTGTGTAAGAAAAGCTTTACTATATTAGATTTACTTTAATTCCTACTGGTGAGCCTGATGTATTGGTGGAAATAAAGCAGTGCATTCATTACATGGCTTTGCATAAACTACTTTCTGGATTATGTAGGCACTTAATCTATAACCCTCCAAAAAAGATGTGCAAAGCAAATTAGCATAATTTGGGGAGGTTATAAGAATTTGGCACAATAGCAATAAGCATGTTTAAGAGAAAAGACACTATGGCTTGCACTCGGCTCTAAGAATTTTAAGACCACATATTCTATAAAGACAAATCCAAGTCTACCACTAGATGTTACTCTACAGAAAGGAGAGAACCCCAGAATTTGCAGTGCACAAACCAGCCTATGTCCTACTTTGGCCCAGCTGAAACAACTTGGGTAGAGAAATAAAAGAAAAGATAAATTCCATTTAAATCACTCTGTATGCAGATGTAAATGACAGCTAGTTTTATTATTTTTTTAATGACTTAAAAACACATGATGATGGGCCAAGAGTCACAGATCAGGTGTACAACCACATCAATACTTATCAAGAATTACGATTAGAAAGTGTCTCACAGATGGAGTCCAAAAATGACACTGGCATGGAAGATTTTACATCCATTTATTTCATCCCATGGCCATTTAAAGCATAATAGTCAATACATTTCTAACACTACAGAGAAATACCAGGGTGACCAGAGTATATATACAAGCCAAAAATAAAAAAAAAATATGGATAGCTGAGTAAGAGTATGTATTCAGAATGGAATCCATTGAACCTCATTCAGCTCAGATTTTGTTCTTCAGGGAACAAGGTGCTAATGTGCCACTCGCTCATAAAATAAGTGTAATTGCTTCTAAAGCAAGTTATACAGCTGAAAACAGAGGGAAGCAAGTTAAATGTAACACTAAATTTCACCTATAAACCTAGGAACAATGCTTCTTTGAATCAATTTCCATCCTCCAACAACATCAATACTCTGTTATTTGTTTTTACAAAAGCCCACTGTTTTATTAAGGCCTATTTTGCCCTGAGCAGCAAGGTGGAAATTAGCCCAAATGTCTAAACAGTTAAAAGGCAAGCACCAAGTGACTTTTATAGACAAATATAGCAATTATTGTTAACTTATGTATAGCTGGGAGTAATATACAAAAAGTATTGCTCATTCATTTGGTAGAACAAACACTTTTTTTTTTTTACTCTAGCCCAAACTTCCAGACAGATTGTGTAAAGTTAGGCACTGAAGTAATGTTGAAAACGGTTAAGAACTTGCATGTAAGATTGGACCTTTTGCTGTCTTGACACCTGAATTCCGGTGTCCCTGTTGGAAAACTCAGGCTTAGGCCCAAGACATTCCAAACAACCACAGCTAAAGTGTCAAGTCAACTCAAGCTAAGAAATAACAATCTAATATACTATAAGGCGATCCTCAAGGATTTGATTACATACATACCCATTCTAGCTGAAGTCAACTGGTGCAAACATGTTGTGAACACATTCTGGTCTCTCTTAATCCAGTTTCTCCCCAGAACTCAGTATTAGCCAATCAGGTGTCCACAGTGGCATGGCCAGTTTAAAATCCAATTCACATCTCTATTTAGAAGGCCTTAAAGATCTTCTTTCTACAGATAAAAGTTTTAATAGGGCCAGGAGACCATGCAATCTATACTACAGAAATTGAGAGTAATGTTGTGGCAAACAAGTGCCTTCTTTACACAAATTTAAACAATACAAATAATTGACTAAGCTATCAAGAGTATCCAGAAAAAGAAACACAGCCAAATTCTACATTTTATTCACATTTATTTTTTTGCTTTTAGTGTGCTCACAGAAAATTAGAACACCTTAAGCAGGAATTTAATAGCAATTTTGTAAGCAAAGTTACATTCCATCTCTAAGTCAAATTGGTCAAAGCTTCTCCAGTATTTACAAAAAACATGATAGACATGATGCTACACAAAAACCATTGCATCTGAAATTGTTTTTTTCTTTTTATTTTCAAAGACAACTGGAAAAAGAAAGCATTGTCTGCTGTCATCAAAAACATACCACAGTATAAACAGTAACCATTCCACTTATCACAGCTTGGTTGAGTTTAAAATAGTGTGTGGTTTTTGTTTCGTTTTGTTTTTTTGTTTTAAAGGTCCAAGATTACTGCAATTTTACAAAAAATGGGCAGGGTGGAAAAAGTTGCAAACTTAATGTGCTTCTGGATATCAAGATTTGTTTTTATACAATAGTCACAGTTAAAAACACCCTGCTGGTAATACATAATTACACTTTATTAAGGTCATAAACCAGCAATAAACAATAAAGCCTATACAACTTGTATTTCTACTTAATCACTGACTGGTACAGCTAACATGAGATAAGTGAAAGTTCCTATGGTTTAAATGAATTTCCTAAGACTATGATTTTTTTTTTTAAATCTGAGTATTGGATTTTTTTTCTTCTTTCTTAATCAAGACGTGTAGTGTTGTAAACCTTATAGAACATCTGCCTCACAAAATACATTGTAATAACTTTCTTTTTTTAAAAAAAGACTAACCCCTTATTTCCTGTGGCACATTTTCTTGGCAAATTATCTGCACCACTAATTCCCCATTGTGACCCCTATCACTTCATTTGCTATCCCTTATTGACTCCTCCATCTCCTTCATATATGGGCATGTCCATAGATTGACAGAGAAAAGAAAGTTTACATTTTGAATAAAGATGCGAAGTATGCAATAAACATTAATACTGATGTAAAAAAAGAGGAACAAGGCAAAGGGAGGCATTTAGTCTCTCCTCTACCAAGTTGGAATGGTGGTAACAGAATGATCTGAGATGGGATCTGTGGGTAGAGACAAAAAAAAGAGAGACATCTTTTAAATCAATCCCTGGTTGTAGACAAGTTCTCCAAAACCAGTACCTGGCACCACTCCAAACGAACAAACAGGGGGGAAGAAAAGTTCAATCATCTCAAAATCGCCATTTTTTGCGCTTCCTTTTTTACTCTGCCGACTCAGTGGGCGGAGCTTCCGGACTAGACTCGGAGGCAGCTTCCTGTGAAGGAGCCGCCGGCGCTGCTGCCACCGCTGCTGGCTCCTCTGCCTTGGCTGCCTCTGGGTTGGTTGAGGTGGCTTCGGGGGCAGCACTGGGGGCAGAAGCCGCTGGCGCCTCTTCGGCCTTCTCCTCGGGCTTCTGTTCTTCAGCAGCCGCGGCCTCCTCTCCTGCAGGCTTCTCTGGGGCAGTCTCTTCCAACGGGGCCTCCTGGGAGCCTCCGGTCTCCTCCTTGGTGTCCTCTGTGCTGCTCCCAGCGGCAGAGGCGGAAGGCGACCCCTCCGGGGCAGGCTTGGTCTCCTCCTGGCCCGCGGGCTCTGTGTCGGCCGCCGCGTCAACTTTCCCCCCTTCCGAAGCAGCCGCACCTTCATTCTCCACTCCTTCCCCAGACTCCTTTTTATTCTTTTTAAAAGAAAAGCCACTTAGCTTAAAAGATTTCTTGAAGGAAAAGCGCTTCTTTTTTTTTTTCGGGGTCTCATTACTGGACGATGGGGTGGCTCCCTCCTCAGTCTTGGAGGAGGACTCCCCTTCAGCGGGCGAGGCGGGCTCTGTGCTTTCCGGTTCGGCAGTCTCCTTTTCAGAAGCCGGCTCAGATGGGCTCTGCTCCTCCCTGACCGACTCCTCTGCTGGCGCACTGCCATTTGCCTGGACCTCCTCCTTGCTGGCCTCTGCAGCTGCTGGGGAGGCATCGCCATTCACCTTCACGTGGCCGTTCTCCTGGAAGATGAAAATGACTGCGTTATTGGGGGGTGCAAGCTCTCTTGGGCCTAGCACAAGGCAGCCTCCAGCTGGACTTCATCTCCCAGAAGCACATCTCCCCACTGGGGGATTCTGGGAGTTGAACTCCAATCCGGAAGGCACCAAGGGGAAAACACTGCCCACCACTTCTCCATAGCAGAAGTGGAGCAGCTCGGTCCTGGAACCCTGTCCCCAGTAGCCTCACTGTGATGTAGTGGTTAAGGCACCATGGAGACCCTAGGCACAAAGCCAGCTGGGTGACCTTGGGCCAGTCCCTCTCTCTCAGCCCTAGGAAGGAAACAATGGCAAGCCACTTCTGAAAAACCTTGCCAAGAAAACTGCAGGGACTTGGCCAGGCAGTCACTAGGAGTCAAGGATGACTCGAAGCCACCCCCCCCAAAAAAAACAACAACAACCAAGGATTGCAAGCTGTTAAGAGAGGCAGGGCAAGACCAAGTCAAATTCGTTGTTTGTAGCAGCACGCTGCCACAGACCTTCCCGCTGCTTTCACGGAGGAAAGCGCGTGACGTGTCGCCAAGGCTATGAAGGGAGAACACGCCACCCAGAGCCGAACCGAGCCGAGCCACGCCTCCAGCTCATCTCTTAAGTGGGCTACGCGGCGGGAAGACCGCGTCATCTCGAGACACATCGCACGGCCCTCGTCCGCGCTCCCCTTCCGCGACCGACCGCAGCCGCTACCAGCGAGCGTCCGCCTCTAGAGGGCACTGTGGCTCCGCCTTGCACAGCTCGAGGCCGACGGTGGGACAGCTCTGGAACAACGCTGAGGGAGGAGCGAGAAGAGCAAGCAAGGCGTCGCTCGCGCCTCGGCCACGATCGGCTCCAATGAGCGAACAAAGCTGCCCGTCGCTTCTCCCAAGCCCGCTTTCCTTTCTCCTATCACCTTCCTCAGTTCCAAAGCAGAAAACGGACAACCTCCTTTCCGCCTAGGTTTAATCAAGGCAAGAGGCGCTGCCGCCACTCACGGTCCCATCTGTTGCTCGCTCTGTCTCTGGGCTGAACGCGCCTCAAAGGTTCTTTCTGCAGCAACTACAGGGTGGCATATTGCGGCCAAGATGGCACTGGCCGAGAGCACGGGTGGGACAAGCCTAATGCCCCAGAGACACTGGAAGGAGCCCAAAGCGCCTGGACGCGGGGCTGGTCACAACACCCACGCAGGCACCAAAGCTGTCCCAGGTTCATCCCGTGACGAAGGACACACGCGAATCAGTTCCCCAGGAACTGCGCCAATTTACATTCGCACACGCAGCGCCTCTCCGCATTCTCATCCTAAACTCGCCGAATTCCAGAAAAGCAGCCGCGTTAAACTGGCTACAGCGAAAGGGAATTAAGAAGAGGCCACCAGAGTCCAAGCTTAAGCTATGAGCAAAGCCAGCCAGCAAGATGGAGAAGGACAGTTTACGCACGACAGCCCCTTCCTCGATACGCGGACAACTCTCCAGCGCCCTAACCTCAGTCTTGCTTTCAGGTATCTCCGGCTGTTCCATCAAGATCCAGTAGATCTCCCTCACGCGCCAAAGGCGGGGATGGGGGCAACAGCTTGTTAAAGTACTGGAAACCACGGGAGAGCACATTCAATCCTGCCATCAAAGCACATACATGCATACCCCCCCAAAAGGGGGGGGGGGATAAAGCATTCCTGCGGAGACCAGCTAGCAAAAGAGGATATCCTACAGTAGGCAAGCATCTTGCATTGTCCTCCTTCCCACTGCATTACACATACAACTGGTTCAAAAGAAAATCCCACATAGACACGGTGCCATAAAAAGCCACTCCTATTTGTTTTAAAGAGGGAGTTGTGATCAGTTGAACAGCCACGCGCCCCCTCCCCGAAAGAGAAAGGGGAAAGCAGAATAAACACTGCACTCAGCCCAGAAACCGGTAAGGATCCATTAGCCGCTCCTCTTCTTACCTGTCCGTTCGCCTTTGAGGGAGATGCAGCTACCGCTTCTCCGGGTTTTTCAGCAGCAGTAGTTTCGCCTTTTGCAGCGTTCTTAGAGAATTGGGCACCCATGCTGGTTTATTCAACAAAGAAACTCGGCAGATCCAAAAGAAGGCAAACAAAGAACAGTAGGTTCGTTCGTATAAGTGCTGGGTGACCAGCAGCCTGAAGAGCAGCGATACACACACACGCGCGCGCGCACACACACACACCAGTGGGGGAGGAGGGGGAAAAAGAGAAGAGAGCCGAATATGTTTAAATATATGCACTCCTTTTTTTAATAAAGCCGGAGAGGTCAAAAAAGGCAGCAGCAGAGGAAGAAAGGGGGGATAAAAAGGCAGGAAAATAGTCGAGCAAAAATATTAGAAGCCCAAGTTTAGTACAAAAAAAAGGAGAAGTAATAAAAAAAATCCCAGATTTGTAGCCGTACTGTAGACAAGGGGAAAATGGAGAAATCTCCCTGGTCGCTAATAAGATGCGGAGTCCAACGCCCAAGTGCACAGATGAATGGGCTTCCCAAGCACTGACGGCAGCCCCCACCCGCCGTCCACCAATCAACGCGCCGCCAGACAAAAGAGAGGGCGGGGCCTCCAATTGGAGCGAACAATGGAGCTGCGATTGCAATAATTTGAAATCGGCCTTGGACTGATAATTAATACTCCGAAGAACATAAATAAATTAGTGGCACTAAGACTTGTACTCTGATTTTTTGCTAAAAAGAAAAATCGAAGAATACACGGCGTTTACTGCCCCTACGGTAGTGATGATCAAACGCTTAGAAAAAAAAAGGGGGGGGGGAGGATTTTGACTTGCAGGGCTGGTAGCCTCTGTTTGGTGTCTTGAGTCTCTCCCCCTCCCCACCCCTGTTAAGTTAGAGACAATGGTTTGACTTGTGTGCGTTTGTGATTTCATTTTCTCGCCCCCGCTGCCGCCCCTTCTATTCCTCCTCCTGCCCGCTCCAGCTTCTCCAGGAAAAAAAAATCAACAGATAGGGAGGGTTGGTCCTTTCCCCCCTTTAATTCGTTGCAATTGTTGAATTCTCCCAATTTGGAAGGTATTTAAACCACGTAGATCGAGTTTCGCTAAGGGAGATCATGAGTTGAAAATTATGAGGTCTGTAGGCCAGATGTGAAAAATGCTTAAAGCAGCTGCTGCTGCTGTTACCTTGGCGGTAGAACGCATAATCCCTTCCCCCAACAATACGGAGTGGGAAAAAAATGTCAGGAGCCTACGGCTCTAATTAAATTTCGCTGCCTGATTAGTTTTGATTTCAATCTTTTTGGAAACTGCCGAGAATGCGAAACCATTTTTTTTAAGATGAGGAAGCTAGTACCGTAGGAATGTCCGTTTCTCTGTGTGTGCCTAAATAGCATCCACGTGTAACTGAGAATGCTTCCAGCTCAATGGAGCTCAAATCTAAATCGTTTTGTATGTTGCTTGTCGGAGCCATGATGGTTTGTATGGCAATTCCAAGATTCTGGATTTCGAAAGAAAAGGGCGGCTCATCTTAAGCAAGAGGCAGCCGGATCCTATCAAGAGTTTCTCATTTCCCCACAGCCGTGCGAGCAGATGCGCTTAACTGCCTAAGAGTTCATCTCCAGCTTAATCCTTGCTGAATTGCTTCTTCTATCCCTTGGGTTTAAATCACGACAGTGGAGCCATAGGAAATGTCGGGAAAAAAATATATCTCTCCTCGTTGCTTGCAAAGCACATACCGGGGGGCGGGGGGGGGGTCGAGCGAACTACACATATTCCCCCGGAAACGTTATTAAGAAGCCGATGGGATGTTGGTTTGAAAAAAGCAGAGATGAAGAATTCAAGATTAACGGCATATACTTCTTCTCTCCCCTCCCCCCCTTTCATTGTGTGATGAGTGCAGATTTATGCATTTACCGCTATTTCAGACCCCCCCTACCCGGTACGGCCAACATTCTAGTATTTTTAGCAAGATGGCACTCAGTCAAGGAATATTTAATTTCTTGCGGGCAAAATACACCACAAGGCATTTGTTTTTTACATCAAACTCCTCCTTCCTTCCTCATTGCCATTTCTCCCCCGCAGTATTCTTTCAAATACAATTCCTTCCTCCAGTTTAATCTACTCCGGGAATATGGATCTCCTGATGGAAAACCATTCGTGCAAAACGCGTTTCTTGTGTTCTCATCTTCATTTCTCTCTCTTTTGGAAAGGGGAGGGAACACGCTGCTTCAATTCGATGAATTATTCACTCTCTATATTCCCCTAAAGCTTTTTTTTTTTTTTGGCAGACATGCATAGTGCCAACAAGCATAGCTTATCGTCCTTTAGGGAACCCGGGCAGGCAGTCGGCAGAGCTAGTGGAAGAAAACCGACCCCTTTTGTGAACATGTGGCACTCCCGAACCGAAACGTAATCTGGATAAATCCATTAACATCCAGGCGCTTGTAAAATGCACTTTGGAGCCTGTTGATTTTCTTCACTAGGGAAAAAAAAAGCGCGGTTACGTTCCATCTGCATTATCTGGTATCTCTTGGTTTAAATTGCTGCGAATTCTGTCTAGGAGGCGGCGAGAGGCATCTCTTCCAGCATCTGCATCAAAGGGGGTGGAGAGGATAAACTGAGCTAGTCTGCCCCCCCCCCTTTCTCCCCCCTTTCTCTTAGTCTCATTCGAGAAGCTCGGCTCCTTTATTGCTTCTTTGTTACCGGCTGCATTGCTTTTTCAGGGTGCCTATTTACACGCTATCGGCTAGTTTCCTAGGTGACGGCCAGGGAAGATTCGCAAGGGAGGGGCGCGCGTGAGCAAGGCACTGGAGGAGAGAGTCGCTGAAAAGCCCAACAGATGGACCCTAAAGGGGAGGGCGGGCGCGCGGAGGAAGATGGGCTGACCCCAGGCGGCGGGGAGACTCCGAGTGGGACCGGTTGCGAGCCGAAGGAGCACTTGATCCAAGTCCTATGAGCTGAGTTCTTCGGTTGCTCGATCGGGTCTCCTCGGCTTTCTCGGAAGCACACATTGCGAGGGGTTCCGAAGGAATATGGTCCTGGAAGGCTGTTGCTGTTAGAGAAGACGCGGTTGGCAGGACTTGGGACACGAACCGGCATCATTTATCTAGGCCTAGAAACAAAGCCAATAAATGAAGGGAAAAATGGCGGGAGGTGGAAGAGAGAAAAACTGGGGAAGGAGAAGATGAAACCATGCATGTGAGGGAGCGAGTGTAAAGGACAGTCTTCCACCAACCTCGTGCTTTCCAGACGTGCATCTCCTTTTTGGAAGTTATGTGAATTCATGGCCTCAGACACCTGGCCGGTTAGTGCACAGTTTCTGCTGTTGTGGCAAGCAGGAGGTCGTTTTAGATAAACTTGGGAAGAATTGCTGCCTTTTCTTTCTGTTACAATTCTGTGGCTGCTCTTGAGAAGCAGAATTTGCCAAGTCTGGAATTTCGTGACAGGCGTGCCATCTCTACATCTTCTGCCTGCTGCTTGGAAATGGAGAGGATTTCGTTGTTTTAAAAAAACCATACAAGTATTCTACTATTCCTGTGAAAACATAGAGGCAGTTTACACTCCTAGTTTTGTTATCATCATCATCATCATCATCATCATCATCACCATGACAACCCTGAGAGAGAGTGGGACTGACCAAAAATCACTCAGTCAGCTTCCTGGCTGAGCAAAGATTTGAATCTGAATCTACAATTAAAGTGATTTCATAACATCCTTACCTGTTACCTGTAACCATGTTTTCCTGAATTGGTCCAATGGCCTGCGCCTGCTCAACATACTGAATCACTAGATAACCATGCTTGGCTGGATCCACACAACAGGCTGAGTCACAAACTAACCAAGTTTTAGTCTAAGTTGTATGAATCCAGCCAAAGGCTCTTAAGTGTTTTACCACGTTGCTCTTATAGTCATACATTTTTAGTAATGTTTAGGTTAGAACAATTGCTTGTGGAAGGGGATGTTGGCTAATACCTTCAAAGGCAATGTGAATTCAGCAGTCACATTGCTTCACTCCAAGGCCTCCATTGGTCCCTATAAACAAGAGAGCCAGCTTGATTTATATCCTGCCTTACATTTAGGAGGCATTCATACTGATCTTTTCTCCACAACAACAACTCTATGAGAAAAGTGGCTGACAGTGGCTGACCCAAACCTCCGGGTGCGCTTCCTGTTCTTAAGCTAGACTTAAACCCAGTCCTCCCTGCCCTAGTCCAACACCTTAACCATTGCACCGCTCTGGCTGTCAAGTTATATTTTCCCAGCGGAAAATACTGTTAACATTTTTACCAGTCAAACCAGCTCCTAAATCTATTTTAGGTTTGTAGTCTTATGCACACTTATTTGCAGCAAGTGAAATCAGCCCTGAAACAAGTGACTAAATGTAGGTTTTGCTAAACATCAGGAAAAGATATGTGTGTTTATACCTTTTTTCTTTAAAGGTTGGGAATCAGAATAATATAACAAATTGGGTGGAAATAATTTGAAATGGAAAGAAGGCAAAAGAAAGAAAGATCGTTTAAACATTAATTTAACGGTCATGCCACAAATCTCCAATAAATGTGGTATAAGCACCAGCCATCAATGTATCATGCCTTGCTCCCTAAGGATTTTACAGTGCTTAATTAATTGAGATATAAATATAAGATATACACAGAGGGAACACGTAAGATTCCCAGCAGCAAGTAGATACTATTTGGAAAATTTATTTTCTGATCCTGCATGCATTATGGGGAAATAAGTACCAATGTTTTTGGAATTTGCTTTGCATAATTCTGTTCATCCAGTTTGTATCCTTTTTTCTTTGAGGAGCTCTAGAAAAGTATCTGCAGTGCCACTTTGTTGCATAAGACTGGGAGATGTTATGTAAGTCAGTCAGCTTCAGAGCGCGTCAGCCACAACACTCCTAGCCCTCACACAAAGGTAGGCAAAGCCCGAAACTAACACTCGTGTTGCTGCATTTTCAGATGACCTTATAATTAGCTTTTTAAAAGACTTGGAAATAATGCTTCACCCTATAAGATATAATTTCATACATATGATCTTAAGTGGATAGACATGGAACTATGCTTGGGGTGGGTAAGAAGAAAGAAAAGGCACTTCCATTTCATTTTTTGTTACTTATTAGTGTATGTACTTCAATATTATCTCTGCATGGATATGGCAAGTCTACAGGTTGTGTGAGATCCCCAAGCTACCTCCCCACCAAGTTCCCCAAATATAGTGCTGTCATATTTCCGTGGAAAACAGCCAGATTACAGCTATGCTATTACAGCTATGCTATTATTGGTTTGGGATGCGGTGGCGCTGCGGGTTAAACCGCTGAGCTGCCGATCGGAAGATCAGCGGTTCGAAACCGCGCGGCGGGGTGAGCTCCCGTTGCTCGTCCCAGCTCCTGTACACCAAGCAGTTCGAAAACATGCAAATGTGAGTAGATTAATTGGTACCGCTTCGGCGGGAAGGTAACGGCGTTCCGAGTCGTCATGCTGGCCACATGACCCGGAAGTGTTCTATGGACAACGCCGGCTCCAAGGCTTTGAAACGGAGATGAGCACCGCCCCCTAGAGTCGGACACGACTGGACTTTACGTCAAGGGAAACCTTTACCTTTACCTATTATCTGTTGAAAGAATAGGCATGTTAAGCTTCTGAGCTGCCTACCTCACTTATTAGTGTAAAAAATAACTCTCTTAAATCACAGTCCCATGCAAAACGTAGGGTGGAAATTGTAACCTTGTCCCTGTGGTCTCATGGACATCTGAAGTTTTCTATGATTTGCAACTAGGTGTACTTGGATGCAAAATGGTTGCCCACTTCTCATCTCTGTTCACTGTTCACTGACTGAGAGTAGTTTCCCATGGCTTCAGATGAGTCTTCCCCAACACTAGCGAAGTAAGGAACAGGCGATACTAGTGACTGAATTGCTAGATTCCTTCATGTAAATCATGTGCTCTGTCATTAGCCCATACTCAAGCTGGGGTTAAGCCTTGTGGTAAGCAATGTTTTGAACATGTTTTATTGATTCAGTTACAATTAGCAGGGCTGTAGTTTATGGTTTACAGCTCAGTACGCTGTATGAACCTAATCTAAGTCCCCACATTGGTTCTTCCATAATTTGTAAGGACCAGGACACTGGACATTCAGAATTGCTTACATTGGTGCAGTCATACTGCTTGAAGGACTATATAATCAAACTTCTTCATTACGGATAAGAAAAAGAAAGGAGAATTATGTGCTTAGCTGCAGTAGAAGTTATCAGGCATGGATCACCCTTACAACACTCATCAGTGTTGTCTGTGGATAGAGTGGTATCTGCTAATTCTTCCTGGTTTTAAAGGAATCAAACAGAGGGAGACATGTTTGGCCAATTGTAACTGATTTACCTCAGTAGTGTTGCATAGGCCGGCCAGGCAAAGTGGTAAAATTGATGGCATTCTAGCATTCAAGCTTCCAAATTCAGAGTTCAGATGTCATCTGGTGACTCTGGGTGGCTTTACTGTGTTTCCCATCTGTAAAAATAGCCTTGGAATTTTAGCATGCTGTTGTGTGTGGGCAAAAATGCAGATAGAGATAATAAACCAGTTTGGTACGTTGCAAAGTGCTATACATGTGATTAATTATTATGCCAAGTTTTAAGTCTTATATTCCAAGGGGAGTATATCATATAAAATATGCTATAAATATCAATGTTCACAGTTCTTAGTGCTGTGAGCCAGGTTCAACATTTTTATTTTGCAGAAAAGGGACTCAGGTTCTTAAATGGGTTGCTGGGACCAAATAATTAACACACACACAAAAGACACATTAAGAGCCATAACCTCCCATTTGAAGCTTTTAAATGTCACTCCTCAGATCAAGAACACACAGAAGCATACTATACTTTAAAGCAATATGCTGTTGTTTATGATGTTAAGTTTAAAGTGAGCTTCTTGTAAAGAAGGGCATATTAGAAAGCAGTTTTGTTCTGGTCATCAGATACTCCAGAAAGAACAAAAGACCTGGGGGAAAAGTTAACACCTTATATATTAAGAGGCAGTCAAGTCCACTTGACTATTGTATGTAAAGTGTTTCAGAGACCTTGCAACTTAAGAGACACAGGGCAAGCAAGAGTAATGAAATTGCCTTCATTAAAGGATGCTCTGTGACTGGGACTCATTTGGATAAGTAGCAACAAGATTGCTTTGGCTTCCATAGAAATAAAATGCAGAAGATAGGTGATTTGAATTTAGAACAACTGCTTGTCTTGAGTTCCAATAGCAGAAGTATAGAAGTATAAAGAACCTTGTACCTGACATTAAAATTTACATTGATTTTGTATTTAAAAAAACTGATTCTAGAAAGCGATGCTGTGTTAATTGTGATGCTGTGTTCAGGCATTGTGCTGAGCCAAAAATGTGATCATGGTTTAGTGGGTTGCATGAGCATAGTTGATGAGGCTTATTCAACAAACTGTAGCTGAGACACTGGTAGTCTCCATCCATGACCTTCCTAAGCAGGATTGGCCAATGTGCAAATGTTTTCCCTGCTGCTCCCGAGAGCTAGGGAATGATAAGGAAGGGGGACTGTAGAAAGGCCATGTGGTTGGCCAGTGTAGGGGCAGAAAAATTTGGGCTCCAGCCACTGCCCTGCCTCATAATTGTTTTGTTTTATTGCTTTTGCAGGAATGGAAAAAAAACCCAAAATAACACTGATGATTGTGTAGGGAAAGTGGCATGGCTGCTTCTTGATTCATACCTGAAGAGCTGCACTTTGGCTTCTGGAGGGAAACTTATTTATTTACATATATAAAAATTCCCTTCTCACCCCTATGGGTGGTATGTGTCTTCCTCAACCTCAGGTCCTCTACCAGAGGCCTGGGAGTTTGAGGGTTCTGCACAGGATCTTAGCTATTCCTAGCACTGCACTCTTCTAGATAGAGAGCTCTGGTGTTGCTCCTGGGATCTGTTGGAGCCACTCTCCCAGCTTAGGAGTCACAGCCCTGAGTGCTCCTACCACCACTGGGACCACTTTGGCCTTCACTTTTCACATCCTCTCTAGTTCTTCTTTCAGACCGCTTCCATTTCTCCAGTGTTTCATACTCCTTCTTCCTGATGTTGCTGTCACTTGGCACCACTACATCTATCACCGCTGCTGTCTTCTGGTCTTTGTCTACTACCATGATGTCTGATTGATTGGCCAGTACATGCCTGTCTGTCTGGAACTTGAAGTCCCTCAGGATCTTAGCCCTTTTATCCTCCATGACCTTCTGTGGAATCTCCCATCTGGACTTGGAAGGGTCTAGCCCATACACTGTATACAATGCCAGCTACTTGGTTATGCCATTCAGGGTATGTTGTTCCTACCTGTATCTCACACCCTGCCACTATGGTTGGACTGTCTCTGAGGCCTCCCTGCACAGTCTGCACAATGGGTCCTGTCTATTGTGGTAGACCCCTGCTTTTATGGATCTGGTGCTTAGTGCCTGTTCTTGTGCTGCTATGATCAGTGCCTCTGTGCTGTCTTTTAGTCTAGCCCTTTCCAGCCACTGGTGGGATTTCCCAATGTCAGCCACCTCAGCTATCTGTCGATGGTACATCCCATGCAGGGTCTTATCTTGCCCTGGTACTTCCTCTGCTTGATCTTCCTTCCATGTCTGCAGCTGCCTCAGGCATTCTCTCAGCAGCTCATCTTTAGAGGCCATCTTACTGATGCACTGGGTCTCATTCAGGACAGTGGCTTTGACACTCACCAGACTCTACCTGCCCTCTTTCCAGCTGGTGTATGGTCTCCAGGTATTGGACTTGGGGTGGAAGCCTCCATACATTGTGAGGAGCCTCTGGGTCTTCACATTGGCAGCCTCCATGTCTGCCTTTGGCCAGCTCACAATACCATCTGATGACTGGCAGGGCATATCTGTTGATGGTGTGGATCTTGTTCTTCCCATTGAGCTGTCTCTTCAGAACCTGTCTTATCCTTTGGTGGTATTTGGATATTGCTGTCTTCCTTGCCTCCTCCTCATGGTTCCCATGTGACTGTGGGATACCAAGGTACTTGTAGTTGTCAGAGTGCTAGAAAGCGTTTGGCCCGAGAGATCAGAAAAATCACACACCAGGCATTTCTATACAAATAAATTTATTTACAGAAAACACAAAGACGTATTTTCAAACTCAGAGAGGACTGGGAAGAGAGACTGTGCTGGAAAGCTGCAAAGTGAAACTAAAACAAGTCCAGGCAAGTTCCTCCCCCAGACAATGCAGCTTTTAACACCCAAACTGAGGACAATTAAGTTCTTCACCCTGCCGATACTTAAGAAAGTACTCAATTACCATGGTAATCTAGTGGCTTGGTCCATGCAAAGTCAAAGAAATGCCAACAGTAGCTGGTCTGTATGTCTGCTATGGGGCCTGCTGGTAGTTCCACCCCATCAGTCTTGACTACCTTCCCTCTGTTTACTATCATCCAGCCACATGTCTCTAGTCCAAATGACATCCCAATATCCTCACTGTAGATCTGTGTCAGGTGGATCAGGGAGTCAATGTCTCATTCACTCTTAGCATTCAGCTTGATTTCATCCATGTAAAGGAGGTGGCTGATGGTAGTTCCACTCTTGAAGTTGTATCCATATCCAGACCTTGTGATTATCTGGCTGAGGGGTTCAAGCCAAAAAGAACACCAGTGGGGACAGTGCATCACCTTAGTATATGCTGCACTTGATGGCCACTTGTGTGAGCTGTCTTGAGTTGACTTCCAGTGTTGTCTTCCACGGTCCCATTGAGTTCTTGAGGAAGGTCCTTAGTGTCCTGTTGACTTTATATAGTACCAGGCATTCAAAGATCCATGTGTGGGGGATTGAATCGTAGGCTTTCCTGTAGTCAATCCAGTCTGTGCTCAGATTGGTCTGTCACCTTGAGTCTTGGGGGACTGTTTTGAGCCTTTGGTGTTGTTCCTAATGCCCCACTGAGCTGTGCTCAGTACTGACCCATATGGTCCTGCAGCTTGGTGGCTATGACGCCTGATAGGACTTTCCATGTTTTGGGGAGGCAGGTTATTGGCTGGTAGTTGGATGGTGCTGTTCCCTTGTGGGGGTCTTTCATGATTAGCTGTCATGAGTACTGATGGTGAGCAGGAGGGGGCCCCTATCCAGGGGGGAAAACGCATGCGTAGTACTGAGGAATTAAGCAGCCATTCAAAGAGACACAGATCAGACCCGCCTTAACTTTCAGGTTTTATCTGTCTGGGTTTTTCCCACGCTTCTTCAGTTTGTTAGGATTTTCTGTCTAATGTAGCAGTAATAAACACTAGAGACCTACTCCTCGTCTCAGCATGATTTCTGACTGTTAGGACATTAGCACTATCCTTCCTTGTGTTAGCCAGTCTGGGTGGGAGCCTGCTGCTAGCAGCTGGTTGTGAGAGTGGCTTCCTCTTCACTATGTTGAAGCATTGGGTAACTAGCTGTTTCTCAGTTAGTGTGGCTGTAGGTCTTCTATCCATCTATAGTTCCCTCATATGTTTCATATATCCCCTCTCATTAGGTCTACTGTTGTAGTAGCATTCCATCAATTCCATGTATGGTTTGTTCCAATAGCCCATTTATCATCAGATTTTCCTGGTTCCCCAACATCTGGTGCAGACCTTGTTAATCTGGGTGATGTCTGAGTTGGCATGACTCTCTTAGTTCATGTCACTTTCATATCCGAGGTAGGCAGGTGAAGTGTTAGAAGGTCTTTGCCTAAGGACCCCTACTGGTAGGGTGGGTACCAGCTGGGATTTGAACCCTGGTCTCTCGTGTCAAAGTGTGGTGCTCTGACCACTACAGTATCCAGCCACTACATATATCCACCCATCTTGCTAAATACAACTCTGGGAGGCTAACAAAAATTAATAACAATTATTTTTGTTACAATAAAAAGGAACAACCAGAGCAAAAAACATAACATGGCCATCAAGGAAACCACGCAACCAACAAATGTGGGCTCAACTACTCTGCTGACCCCCATGGTAGGTCTTAAGGCCTTCCTGAAAGGCCAGCAGAAAGTGAAATTACCAACTTAACCTCTGTGGTATGGTGTTCCAAAGGACGGGTGCCGCATCAGAAAATATTCTTTTGCTATGGAGGTTTTTGTAAAGCAGGAGTCCTCCCACAGCTCCAGAGGGAATACTTCCAACCTATCTATCTTCTGTGCAGCAGTTTCCCAAGAACTGTGCCATACCTACAGTATGATGGTGACACAGTGTAGTGCTGGTCTAAGGCTGATGCAGCCCTTACATTTGGAAGACTCTTAGTGTCTGTTTCCAATCTGGAAGAGATTCAGGGAATATCTTTCTGCACATGCAGAGCAGCATCTGAAATTGTCCAAATTGATTCAGAAACATTTCATTTCTTAATTCAACTCAACTTTCCAATTTAATTTGGCAAGTTAATTTGAATCAGAGCTTTGACTCCTTACACAGAATAGCTGCATAGCCATAATGGTCTCTGATGAAACACAGCATGTCCAAAACATATATTAGAAGGTTGTAAAGGGAAAACTTTCTCAAGAGTTTGGATCACATCAGCTATTTGGTACAGATAATAGGTTCTTTATATAACTGAGTTCCCAAAATAAAATTCCAAAAGTTCCATGTCATTTTCCCTCATAAAGTTATTTCTTTTTCTCTTCCAGCATTGTATAGTACAGTTCAAAGCATTAAATCTTGTTATCTATTACAGTATATTAAAACTTAGGCTGAGCCATTTACCAACATTTACCTTTATAAAATAAGTTCAACATGGTTTCCCAAGGCAGCTCTGCATTGTTTGTATGTGTCATATAATAATAAGATGACCATTCAAGACAACATAGCAAGGTTTACATTACATCTGTTGGCTTAAGGAAAAGAATGCTCATAGGAGATATGGCAGTCATTGCTGTGAATATGAACTTTTTCACTCAGATTTCCCTTGACCTGTTAACTTCCATGTGCGTTGGGAATCTCAACCATATCTAGTCATGTTGGTTGGGAATTTTAGGAGTTCTAATCCCACTATATTTGGAAAACACCCAGTTGAAGAAGCTTGCCTTAACACTGAACAGTATTTCTGTGTAGGAAAAAATGTGATCACCACAAGTGGTTATGCCTGTCATGCATCCCATGCCTGTTGGAAAAAGACATTGGCTGTGTTCAAAGTTCATGCAAAGCCACAGTATTTTTTGTTTAGTTTTTGCATAGCATGTTGTGAAAAGCCAGGCATCATGGTATGGGTTATAGCTTAATGCACTGCCTGAACCTAGCCATGGTGGCTTTTAAAACAAGTCCGGCTTAAAACAAACTGTGGCTTAGCATAATGTATAAACCCAACTATTGCCTAGGTCTCCACGCAGAGATCCACTTATTGGTTAAGATTGCAATTCTGCATGCACTTTTGTGGAATGAAATCCCTTTCAAATTCAGTGGGAGGGCTGGCCATCCACCATTCTATTGTTCTTACTTACAAGGAAAACATTTGTAAGGAATATTCATTTGGCATGAGTTGCTCTTAGGAAATAAAAAGAAATGGCCAAGTAGTTGTTGAGCTTTGTAGAACTCTTGAACCACTGAAAAAGAACATACAGAGATCAAGATGTGGGGCATATATAAATGTAACCTGACTTGAATTCTTTCAGAATGCTTGTCATTTAATATGATTTTTATTGGGCCAAAGGTCTATAACAGTGTATCTCAACCATGGCAATTTCCAGGCGTGTGGACTTCAACTCCCGGAATTTCACAAACAGGATGCTCTTAATTAGAATTGTGGGAGTTAAAGTCCACACACCTGAGAGTTGCCAAGGTTGGGAAACACTGGTATAATTAATTGGTGTAAATTAATACAGGACACCTGCAACAGAACATGTTCAGAATTTGGCTGTTTAGCTAATGCAGTAAAATACTTCATAATCATGTTGACATATAGGCTTTGGCTGGAAAGTATAAAAATATATCAAAATATATTCAACTAGTGCTAATGGGACTGAAACCACAACTCACTTGGAAATGAAGAGGTGGCTGAAGGTATAAACATGACAGGAAATCCATAGGACCATGACTACTACTTCACCATAGCTAAGAGCACTTTTCCCCAAAGGACAGTCTCACACACATTCCTTGAATATGGTGTGGTAAGTGTGAACCATCTCTGTTGTGAATAAATGAATAACTATTGTTTAGTTACTTGGCAAATGATATGTGATTAGAAAATGGAGTGTTCTGTAATGACTGCTGAGTTCAGAATGTGACACCCAGAGAGACAGATAACTAGGAGCAGAAAGCTGGACTTGGATAAATTTTTAGGTTTCCATTGTTTTGTGGGAAAGAGTCTGATTTAGGAATATGTTTGTTTCTCATATGCTTTCTTGTACATTTGTAAATAAATTGAAAACAAACAATTTATTCCCAGCGATCATTCTCATCCAGACAAAACCTAGCTATGTAGTACTACCCCTGGACTTCCCACCAGTCAGGGGAAAAAAAGGGTAATCATATCTTTTAAGAGATTTCCAGTATTGAAAATTTGTGGAAAGTCTTCTAATTCCCCAACATTGTATGCAATAGGAGTGAACTCATTTACCACAAATTGCCAGTTTTTATTGATAAGGCCCATTACTTGTGAAGCAAATAATTTACATGTGTAAAGGAATTTAGACCTGACATTGAGAAGGTATGAGAGAGCCATTAAGGAAGGACTTGGATATGCCAGAGATAGAGGCAAGTGTGAGAAAGAAACTCAAAATAACCCCACCTTGATTTTGTTTAGTATAAGATTGGACAGGCTTTCAAGATTCTTTTAATATATCCACAGTAAAGGAGCATTCCTATAATCCCTGCAGTGTATGTTTCTTGACATGGCTTATCTTGAAAAGGCTGGTAACATGTAAAAATGTAATAAAAGTAATTGTGTCATTATATTCCATCAGGCTTGCCCAACTTGAGGTACTAGAGTCAAGAGTTCATGCACTCCTGATGGGCTTTCCTCTCTGGTGACCTTCCTTTAGAGGCCAGAGTACAATCTCTCATGGACACTGGAACTCTTGACTTCTTTCTTCAAGCACAGGGTTGGACTAGACAGATTGCAATACTCTTCAAATTTTTGTTATATTCTAGAAAACAGAAATTAAATGAATTAGTTGAAAGTACCCAAATTGAAGAAATCTGTATAAATGTCATCCCTTTAAAAAATTCAAATATACATCCAGATCTATCTGGTATACAGGAATGTTCTTCCAAGGTACACTATAATCTATAAAATGGAAAGTCTACCAGAATCCAATGGAGCATTACAAGCTTCTCACCAAAGAAGCATGTATGGTAATTGGGGATACTGAAAGAAACAGTGACTACTGAGAAGCATAAATCAAAATAGTTCCCCACCCCCTTTCTTAGATGATCCTTACAAACTCACCATCTTTTCCTCATGCTGAAGGCAAAGCTCCCATCTTACCCACTGGACTGCAGATGGATTGCATCAATCCTCAAGCAATACATGTGGTTTCCCTTCTGACAAAAGCAGATGGCTATTCCCTTTAGTCAGTTTCTGTGCTCTTGTTAGCAGATGGCACACAAAACGTTTGATATTCCAATGCAGAATGATCCAAATCTCCTTACAAGGCTCATCCATGCCCCTGAGTATCTAACTGTTCATCATTCTCATCCATCATATAAATAATACAACTTGGATAATTTATTATGGAATGTATGATGTTAATTTCTATGTTTTATTTCCTTTAAAAGACCAGCACAATAAACTTTCTCACCATTATGAAACCCAAGATGTGTTTAAAATCTGAATTTATCTTTAGAAATTTTAAAATACACAAATATTTGCTAAACCTGGCACATTTACCTGCATTTACAAGCAATGGCACAAACCTGATGACTGGAAATGCCCACATTTTGGTCTGACAGCAAATAAAACACATTTGAACTCAGCGTGGCAAACATTGTGACAAAAGTGTAGTAAGAGTGACACAAGTACCTTCATGAAAGGGACAGTATAAGAAGACATGACACTGCTTCCATGTCTTCTTACAAGGTCAAAGGCATAGGATATTTGGATATCTGCCCATCAATAGTGCTGAAGGAAGGAGGTTGAAGGTCAATATGAAAGACAAAATTTAAGCATTATAGTAGGAGAAAGGTAGGAGGCAGCTGAAACGTAGAGACCTTAGAGATCTCTGGCTATGAATAGTTACAGGACAAATGTGTGTCTGTAACTCCATGTCCCAACTGTTTAATAATTCTTTCAGTGTGATAAAGGCTCATGAAATAACAAAAGAAAAAAAAAATCAGTAACATGGATGTCTCATCAGAATCTTCCTCCAGATAGAATTAAGAATGTGTCTTCCAGAATTAATAGGGTCAAAAGCAAGTGATGCAGAACCAAGTTGTAGCCTTGGATTGAGAAAGAGGAACCAAGTGTGTAGCTTCATTAAAATCTAGTCATTCCTGTCTGGTCTAAATAAATTAAATCTCAGTATTTTAAACATTTTGCAGACTTCTCAAGCTTCATTTGGTATAGTTAATGTGAACTGATACACCAAATTCAGTTTTGGTTGCTTTGTGTGTTAGAGGATGAGAGAGAGAGAGAGAGAGATTGAGATTCCATTAATGGAACAGGAGGATTTCTTCCTATCTAGAGCATGCACTAGTTAGCTTGGGTGGGCATCCAGGGCCTGAAGGAATTTTACATGAAACTTTTTCATATATTCTTCTGAACAAATGACAGCTATTGTGGGGAGTGGGATGGAGGTATGCAAATTGGCCCTGCCCATAAGCATCTGGAACAAACTGCAATGAAAATATAATAAAATGTGCAATTCCTGCCCTTTTGTATTTGTGTTTCAGTGTTAGATGCAAGTACTTAAAATCATGGAACTTGTGCTGTGATGTCACAATGAGTATTTTGTCATTTGTTCTTCACCCACCCGCCCTCGATGGATGCCTGTGATCCCATTTCCTATGTGTAACTTCTCTACTTCTTCCTTTTCCAACCTAATTTCAAGATCTGTAATAATGAGGAACACCTGGGATTTCCATTTCATTTCAGGAATTCAGAGACTTTTGCAATGCTGAGTATGGATGAACAGGAGGAATAAAGGCTATGGACAGTAATACATTACTCAAGTATATGATGTTTTAAGCACAGAACAGAGAATTGCAGTTCATAGATCTTGTGCAACCCATGTTACAGATAGCAACCTGAAGTGGAAATATTTTCCATGACATTGTGTAGTTTGGCAAAGACTGGAATGAAATTCTTTTAGGTTCAATATAACCCTATCAATTGGCATCAGAAATCACAATTCTAACTGCTTGAACAAGACATTCTGTTATTTGTTCTTCACCAACTTTTGGAAAGCATATCTTCTGGTTACAAGAGTTCAAAGTTCAATTGATTATTGCAATACAAGAGCATGTTTGTGCATGTACCCACCTGCCTTTGGTTTTAATGAGGTTTTATACAGGAGAACATCCCAGTGGATGGCTTACCTTGGAAGCATGTATGTTTGCAGGCACATGTAGAATTTAGATTTTTCTTCTTGGGCCCTAGAAACATTGGAACCAATGCTGATGAACAAATAAATTAAGAAAACAAACATCAGTAGCAACCAACCGAGTTAGAATGCTTTGAATTTTTCTATGGTGTGGTGATGTTCCTTGTTTTTGTTTTTAATTCTAATCTTCCAACATTATTTGTTATTACATATTATGTAACAGTCACTATAAGGAATTCCTCAAGAATGCCATATACCCTGGAAACGGTGAGAATTCCATCTGTTCAGCAAACTCATCTCCTCCAGCAGACTAACAGCACACTATCACTGAGAGATGTTCTCTGGAGCTGTAGTCCTTAATTAATTTCATTTTTAAATTAATGGGCTATGGATTAACTGAGAGCTATGCCAGCTCAGCTCAGAAACATAAGAATGAGGCAAAGGTAGAAAATGAGTTAAGGCTGGCAAGGAAAGTCAAAATCCAGTAAGAAGTATTTCTTCAAAATATATCAACAGCAAGAGGAAAACAAAGGGGGTAAGCCACAACTCTGTCTCTTGTAGCAGTGGATTCCTTAGCTGAAAAGTCTCCAAAGGATTCCTGATTTTTTTTTTTTTTTTTTGCTTAGTTTTTCATTTCATTAGGTATATAGCAATAAAGAGCATAAATGCTCTTAGGTGCACTTTCACCATGCATCTTGCTTTGGCTTCATATCTCTGGTGGCATTCTGAATTCTGAATGAAATGGCAGCTGTTTGAGCCACAGAAACCGACTCTTACAGTATCGTAATATGTCCTGTGGAATCCTGCCCGGCTGCAGAACCATCTGCAAGACTAGTGGATCCTCTGCCAGTCTCTCTCTTCCCCATTCTAGCTCTACTGTACATCCCAAAACCTCCCTAGTCCTGGATTCAGAACTAGCATAGTATTTCCATCACACCACAGTAAAGCCTTTCCATTTTCCTTCTGCTAATAAAGGCACATTTACAACCCCTGGGCTTTGGGAAATCCAGCTTGTTCTATTAGCAATTTTCCGTCTTTGCCTTGGGCTATGCGGATCCAAAATCTTGACTTGACATACTTGCAAGCTGTCTTCGTTTACTAAAAATAGTCACTTGGTTCCGTTCCTCTTCCTTCTCAAAGGCTGTTCCTCTTTTGTTCCCATGTTTGCTTTTGGGGAATCCCTTGTTAAAATATTGGTACCAGGACTTGCTAGATGTGCCCTTCGCTGGAACACAGCATATCCATGCTCTTTGGGCAGCACCCAAGCAGCTATTTAACTGGCTGGCAATGCTCATTTTCACTTGTCGCAGAGAAGCTGGGAGTGAGGTTGTTGGTGTTTATGTGTATTTAAAACACCTTTTAAAACTGTATAGGACAGACTGTTGCTGAGTGGAAAAAAATAAATAAATGCATTTTGGTAGAGTAGAAGTTTTAATAGTAATAGGATGGTAGGAGTGCTCCTGTCCTGAGAACAGGAGTATTACAAACATTTTATCTAATATGTATTTCATCTGCAGGTTCACTGAGGAAGGAGCTAGAAGGTTTAAAATGTGTCTTTTATAAAGCCAGCACTGGAGGAGATGTTGCTAAATCCCTGTGACTGGATATGTGTGCCATTTATATATATCATCCACCACAGATAAGTCTGGTTAAGTGCATTCTTGGTAACAGCCTATAAATATTTATTGGATTAGCCCGCCCTTTCCTTTAATTAAACCAGAAAATGTTTTAATGTTTTAGAAGTTCATAAAAAGGTATGAAAAAGAGGTGCTTATCATAATTTCACTATTAAAACTTCCTGCTGATAATTTAGATTCTGCAGAACAATAAAGGCAAGTCTTCATAAAGATGAGTTAGTGTTCTGCTTCTAATAAAGTTTAGCATTGTAGGTCACTTTGGAACCAAACTAGGATAACAATTCAATGTAAGCTGCCAGTCAATGGATTTAAGGTCAAAGCATACTTATTAGAGAATAAGGCATATTGTATCACTGAAGAACATTGATATGAAGCTTTTTTTTTTAAAAAAAAAAAGGTAACTGTGCTCTCCTATGCAGAAGTAGTATTCCAGAGGACTGCTTAAAATTGTAGTTAATACTCAGATAGCACATCTATGGGTAGTGGAGGAAAATATGTCACACTTGACCACTCAGTTTAGATAACTTGACACTCCTACAATTACAACACCAAAGAACATAACAAAAGGAAGATGATTGGTTTTTATCCATTAGTCATGATTTGAATAGATACACTGAGACTGATAGGACAATTTAGTCATGACCAATTTGAGTCTCAGTAGACTTCCTCCAAGGCTCCATCCTACATTTTTTCCCTCCCTGGTAGGAAATACCTCTGAAGATATGCTGAAACCCTCTAACTCATTTTGATTTGCAGCTTTGAAAGTTGCTCAATCCAGACTAGGTCATCCTAGAGGTTGCCTGATTTAATTCAATGCTCAGATCTGAATCCATAACCACATCTGCAATGAGATTGCAAAGCCTGGGGAGATGTCAGCCTTCCCAGGTAGACCAGACAGGAAACACGACCAAATGAGCTAATTCTGCTTTATTGTAAGGCTACATTAACAGAATCTTGCAAGTCTGAAAATACAGATCTCCTGCCCTCTCTTTTTACAGCCCTATAAGTTAGGAAGAATCCTTTCTGAGTTTCTTTCTCTGCCCATTAAACAGCTGTGGGCTCCCCCACCCTTTTATCTGATTGTTCCTTAGGCAGCATCTCTTCCACCTGTCTCCCAAGGTCATTCCCACATTCCATTACAGGAGAGCTGCTGCCATGCACCTGAGGAGATAGTACAATACCAGCATCACCAGTTTGTTCCTCTGATCCAGCTTGACAAATATGGCCTCACACTTGGAAATCTGTGAAACATTATTCATCCTAACTTCTAAGGTCTTCCAGTATGCAACAGCCTCTCCACCTGCCCTACTCCAGGATCACATCCAATGTATAACCCAAGACTCAGCCAGCCATATTTCATTATAGCAATGGCTGACTGACCTAAGTATTGCAGGCTGGCCTGGCATTCAGCAACATAAGCCTGAATCCAAAGTACCAATGCTTATGGGTTGAAATTATATTAGAGGATCTCTCTGGTATAATCACTGGGCCCTGTGGATTTCCAGGTAAACAAGCTGTTTGTTCTCCCAGAGCTGCTAATTGTTGTTTCTTCTTTTCTGTAGAACCTGAAATAATAGTTTACCATGTTCTCTGAATCCAACCAGTATCTTTTGTAGCTTAGTGCGGGGTATTAGTGCAAATTATTTGCTTTACTCAGAAAATCCTGATTGAGCAAATCCTGATTTAGCATGATGTATGCCAAGGGTCTTACACTCAAATGAATATGTGGCCACATTACAAAAAATGAGCTAATTGGTGGCCCACATTCTCTCTCTCTCTCACACACACACACAAATACAACAAATTTTAAACCTGAATAGTTATTATTTATTAATACATACAGTACATTAAATTAATAAAATAATTAAAATCAAAGTGATGTATTATTTATAATTAATAATAATTTAAAAATTAAAATGAGTTTATTGCTGGTTAATAAAAACAAACATATGCTGTCTGCTGTAAAAGAGTAAAATACTGTATCTCTGTGGCTGTAATCTCACTCCTGCATTGTTCTGTGCACCCCCCTGGCATCAACTACCATGGATAAATGGTGACATCACCAGCCTTGTTCCCTCCGAGGGCCTGCATGGCCATCACGTGCTGGCTCAATACCTATGCATGAGGCAAGACAGCAGGGCAGGACAGCAATGGTGGAAAGCAGGAGACCACAGAGCTGCCCCAGCAGGATTTGGGCTCTGGCCGTGCCTTAAATTTTTCAGACACTGTGTGCTGCAGAAAAGAACTCAGCAGGACACATGTGTCCTGTGGGCCATGTGTTTGACACCCTTGATGCGTGCTCTCCTGTCAACAGTTGCTCCGGAGTGAGTTTCATTATCCCACATAAGTACGCATTGACTGCAAGAGTAATTACAGATTCAAATGTAGATATAGAAGTAGAGTCTAAGTAGAATTCCTACTGAGAAATGTAATGCCTTTAGTACATCATAGCATTTTTTAAAGTTCTACTAGGAGCAAAATAAAAACAAAAATAAAAATCTGGATTCCCAATTTAATCTGCTAGATTTTTCAAGGTTTGCCTGCTGAGGGAAAGTTAACAAAAAAAAAAAAAAACCCAGCAGCATAGATGAGATCTCAAGGATATCTTAGAAAAATGAATGGCCTGTTACCAACTATAACAGATATACCACATAAAACTGAAACTTCTCTTACTGAATGGCCTTGTTTTCCTTAAAATAATTTATAATGTATAAGTATAGTTTCAAACAAAATATGTAGGCTAAAATGAGTTTGGCCATGGCTTTTTGCAGCATGGAAGACATATTTTTGGTCTTAAGTCAGCCACTTATTTATTTATTTATTTTTTTCATATCTATTTTTTATCCAGTCAGCCGTGTCTGATTCTCAGAGACTGCCTGGACAAGTCCCTGCAGTTTTCTTGGCAAGTTTTTTCAGAAGTGGTTTGCCCTTTCCTTCTTCTTAAAGCTGAGAGAAAGTGACCGGCTCAAGGCCACCCACCTGGCTTTGTGCCTCAGGTGGGACTAGAACTCACAGTCTCCTGGTTTCTAGCCCGGCGCTTTAACCACCACACCAAACTGGCTCTCATTTCATATGTAAGGCTGCCCTAAACCATAGAAACTTTGAACAGCGAGGCAGTGCAAGGGTTTGAATTAATCACAATTGTACTGTATTATAAAAATAGTACTGTATTGTAAAAAATCACATGTGATTTTTTTTTTTTTAATCTCAACCATATTTATATGATTTCACTTACATGGGGCATGCAGTGTTGCTGAACTCTAAGCCTTATGATGTTTGGATGGTCCCCTTTTCTGAAGATCCTTCACCAGTCTGTTAAAGACAGTTTTTTATTCCAGCATCCTTTTTCCTTGCCAAAGAGCTGATTTATGTAAATATATATGCTATGTGATATCTGTGGCCTCTGGCACTTTTGTATTTTTATTGAACATATTGTTTTGAGAATTTAAACTCTTGGAATACTTAATAGGTTAGTGAGATATGTTGGAACATCTGTCTGAGAATTCTAAGACATGAGAATTCTAATGCTAATACACCTGGAGGGCACCAAGTTGTGGAAGACTGAAATAAGCAATATCAAGCGGGATAGAAAGTACTAAATACAAATTCTAAATGCAACATATACAGTATATGGATTATACCACATGAGAAAACGCTTTTTGACTAGACTAGTACCAGCAACAATGTATTGAAAATATTTTAAAGATGCCCTTGAGTCAAACACAACTGTTTCCCTTTTTATTTTAATGTGCTGTTTGGGATAAATTCATGAATTTGGGCTTCTTATGAGCATTTGGAGTATGAAAAGGAGAATAAATCAATTGAGCCTGAGTAAAGAAAAGAACCTGTGCTCTTTTTAATGCAGCAGGTACCAAAAGTACCATTAACTCTGCATACTGTCTGTCTCGTTCACACAGAAATGCATACATAAAAGGTAATATTTATAGTATTTATTTATATGATGCATTTATTATATTTATTATATGATTTATTTAGATGCATTGCATCTTAAAACCCTACAGTCCAGGTTACTTGAGGAACTCCAGATTTCTTTTCTAAACGGTTTAAAATTATGGCTTGTTCTAAACTTTTAACCATAGTTCTGGATGAAATGAGAAACTATGATTAACTGGAGACATCTGGTTTCTCTGTACCACTAAAAAAGAAGGGAAGGGCCTGCATCTAAGCCAAAGGCTCATGAATATATTAGCTAATTAAGCAAATATGCCACTGGCTTAGCTAGGTCAAAGAAGGAAAAGAAAAATTATTCAAATGTTTAATAAGATGTCTCCGTACATAGAACAAATTTCACCAAGTACATAATGTTCCCTGTCCATTACCATTTGGAAACAATGAATCTGTCACCATAAATGTGCTAGTGATGACAGTTGTCCCAGGTAGATGAAATATTGTTATGACATTGCATCTTATTTCCCGAAGAGCTCCATGCCCATATTTCTAACATTTAAAGAAAAGTATTAGTGACGAAGGCAGGCAGTCCCATCTAAACTATTAAACTTTGCCAACATTTACTATCAGACCCTTAAAGCTGATTACAGACTCCCATGTGATAAAATACAGATCATCACTCTGCAAATGGAAGAGAAGCACATAAACTGGTTGTAAATGTAAAAGCAAGTTAGAACTCTAAAGAAAAGACTTTGGCGAGACTATACATAGGTCAATCTTAACTCACATAGTCAGGATGGAAGCAAGACATTTATTTAAGAACAATGACAACAAAAGTCGGGATGGTTTGCATTTTATTTAATTTCAGCTGGAAGGATGCATAAAAGAGCCATTCAGCACTGAATGAGTGGGATGTAAACTACTGGCTTACCCGTTATACAACATTCAGTAAATAGGTGATCCAGATGAATTGACATTAGTACTCACATTACAATTGCTAATTTGATACTCTTGTATCCAGACAGAAGTGAATTAACTGCGTACTACTTTTTAAGTACAACCCATTTTCCCCCTCCCTATCTTGTCTCCCCTCCTATTTTCCTATCATTTAATGCCTTCAGGCAGAGACAGGGCATATGCATATCTGCTATGTTACCAACCAATATGCAGAGCTGCTATTTAATAGTCATTACTCAACAAGGAATAAAAACCAAAATTAAATCTGGTACTAAGAAGTCAGCCTCAGGGATCAAGGGGCATGGGAAGAAAAAGCCCTTTGTTTTCTGAAGAGAAATCTAATATAATCTAGCACTTTTTGGCAGGTCTGGAAAGAGAGTCCAGCAAATTTGGGCAGCTGGATAGGATGAAAGCCCTGTGGTCTGGGGTGAATCTGTGAGCATGCCAAGTGCAAAAGTTGCCTATTCATTTAAGGTAGAGAAAGCTTTGAAAAGGTTGAGAGGAAATATGGCTTTTCAAAGCTGCAAGGATAGAGCAAACACAAATAGCCATGCTCAAGGGTTTTTGTTGTTGTTGCTTTTGGTTAGACAGGATAATTGACATGGAAAAGTTGAGAAAGAACAAGGACTTTTTTTGGTTCTTTTACATAGCAATTTTGACAAAATTGTTTTGTACAAAAGGAAGCGCTTAGCATTCCTGGTTATAGAGAATGTGCAATGTGGTATACCAATGATCCAAGAAAAACTGCATTTCAGGCAAACATATATACAATTCATTATATCTACCTATATATACCTACACATCTTCTAAGTACTGTGGTTGTACATGTGTGTATATATTTATGTTTCTATACAGATACAGTACATGCAAAGCTAACTTTGTATGAATATTTATATAGGCTTATGCTCATCGAAGTGTTCGTTTTTTGCCCTTTAAATTTCTCCTGCATAAGTTTCGCAGTTTCAATATTAACTTTTATTTCATTGCAAGAATTGTGAAGGAGTGGTTTGGCACTGACATAGCTTGATTTTGTTAGGCATCAAGCCTGCAGTTTTCCTAAGCTGTGACCTATCAAACATTAAATATGGCTGCATGTTATTTATCAAATATTAGTTCTTACATATGACCTTAAAGTTCCATTGCATATCAGTTGCCAAATACTATCACATACCCATTTTCACAGTTAAGTGATATAAAAAGAGAAATGGCAAGCCTCCTGAGTGCATCAACTAGTAAGTGATATTCCCCCATTGATCATAGTGAAAAAGAGGAAGTTGCTTAGTTCAGTGGTAGAGTATCCCAGAATCTGTCAGGTGGGATAGTGAAAAGCTCCTATAAAATCACTGCCAGCCAGTATAGACAGTAGTGAGCTAAATGAAGCAATACTCTGAAAAATAAGTTCTTATGAAAAATAGAAGGATAATTCAGCAGCATTCTCAAGAGAATCTTCAAACATTGGATGCCAGTGTAGATATCTAGTGAATGTGCAGTCAAAATCCAACATTAGAATGTGTGAAGAAGTATTCTGAAACCAGCTTATACAAACGAGTTCATTATAGTTCTTCCCTGAATATGTTTTCTATAGCATCTAATCCCTTGGTGCTCATTCTAAAAGTTGTGTTTCTTAGATCAGTTTCTAAAATATAGTGATGCCTTGGTATGTCACATAGCTTGCTGATGAGCTGTCAGAATCACTCACTCTATGTGCGCTGATACCTAACTTTACTTTGTCACCTCTTTTTGTCGAAAATATTAATACAACTGTAGCTGAAATGCCATGATGCTTTTTAGCATATGCCACCATATTCTAAAATTATTAGCTCAGATGTACTAAATTTGCACTATATTAAAATTTAAGGCCAAATTTAAAATTTGGAAATGAGGTCTCGTTTGTGTGTGTGTGTATATGAATGTTTATGGAAATCACAACTAAATGACATTTCTTGCTGAATTACTTCCTTAGCAAACAAATGCACTGGTGTCTCTTTTCCTCATCCGTATATACAGTATAACTCATGATCAAAGAAGGCATCAAATAATTGATACTAAATGGTATCTTTTTTAGAGGAGCACATATATAAGCACAATACACTTGTCTCACATCTGTTCTGAATAATCCATGTGCAATCTTGAAATTTTTCTCAGCAAATTTTTATGGAAAATATTGCAGCCTGCCTACTCTTCCATGTGATGATTATCCAGAAGTATCTCAAAACAGTCATGGCTTAGATCATTATCTAAACACAATCCACACTTTGCTGCTCAAGATATGATGAAGTCATTAATAATAAGACTACGGATTGGAATGCTAAGCTTCATATATTTTATATATATGGTGTTCTGTGTATCATATATATGCTCTTTTTATATGACTGCAATGTAGTGTGAAGTGAATGAGAAGAAACACTGTAGGAAACCTGCTTATTTCTGCCTTCTCTGTCCTGGTTCCTTATAGAGGAAGTCAGAAACTTCTACATTTCTCTAATCACAGATTGTCATGTCTAAATCTAAAATTGCAGGAGATATTAATTAAGGTTAGCTTAAATAAGTTAGCTACAGTCTCAGTGTTTTAAACCTGGCTTGTTTTAAAATGAAGCATATGAAATATTTACTGCAGCTTGTTGGTCTGGATAATGTGATAATTTGCAATAAAGCAAAGGCAGAATTTTCTGAAATATCCCATCTGGCCATGAGGGAAGGAGACAAGGGAGAAAGAGAACCTACATTTCTTTCTAGTGGATGGATGGATTTTGTGCCAGTGGAAGACAGAGTCAAATGTAGCAGTAGATGAGACAAAATCCCATCTTGGTGTTGGAATTATCAGGGATCAACTCAGCATTGTCTCATAAGCATAAGGGGATCACTCTAGTAAACACATCTCTGTTGTGCTTGTGGGATGTCACATGGCTCACCTGATTTCCACTTCCTTCTTCTTCTTGGGCTTGGGGATTAACAATCTCCATTACCCTTCTGGCAGACAGGCAAGCAGGAGGTGCTGCTGTGTGCAGCTCCTCCCCCTACCATCTCGCTTGCATGCAGACTTTCTATTCCACACAGAAAGTGTCTACAAAGAACCAGTGATTATTAAGTGCTTTCTACTATGAATCTACCTGTATCCAGATCTACTGAATAAAAGTAAGCTATCTCTATTTTTCTTCATCTAACTACAGTGTGAAGACTGGATTTATTTCTGAATGTAATTAAACTTAATGTGCAAGTTCCTTTTTTGGTTCATGCTTCTACTCTGCAAGATTGCTGTTAGCTGCTTGGAGTTCTTTTATTAACCTTTAAAAACTCCATCATTTGGCACCCTCTTCTCTCTTTCTCTTTCTGCCACTTCTCTTTCACTTTCTGAATATACCCATTCTATGCCTGGTTGTAAGGGACGCGGTGGCGCTGCGGGTTAAACCGCTGAGCTGTCAATCGGAAGGTCGGCGGTTCGAAACCGCACGGCGGGGTGAGCTCCCGTTGCTCGTCCCAGCTTCTGCACACCAAGCAGTTCGAAAACATGCAAATGTGAGTAGATTAATTGGTACCGCTTCGGCGGGAAGGTAACGGCGTTCCGTGAGTCATGCTGGCCACATGACCCGGAAGTGTCCTATGGACAACGCCGGCTCCAAGGCTTTGAAACGGAGATGAGCACCGCCCCCTAGAGTCGGACACGACTGGACTTTACGTCAAGGGAAACCTTTACCTTTACCTTATGCCTGGTTGTGCCTATGAAACTTGGAGACATTTTTGGCTGTCAAAAGGAAGGTTAGAGAAGTGACCTGTTTGGGCTCAATTTTCCCTGAAATTATGCTTTCACTTTTAATTCATTCCTTGAAGTGGAGTTCTAAAGTCATTTGCTTCATCAATCCACAGGCCTCCAAAACTAATTCTCAGGATCATAAAAAAATTAGAACTCCCAGGTGTTTTTCTTGAAGCTAGTGTTATACTAGTTTCAAGGCAGTTAAGTTTTTATTGGTTTAGAGAAGCATAAATTGGAAGAAGCCAAATAGGCCACTGAGCCCAACCCTCTGCTCACTACAGGAATCCAAATTAAAGCATCTCTGACAAATGTCTATCGAGTCTCTGCATGAAGATGTTCAGTGAAGGAGAACCCAATACCTCCCTTGTGAAAAATGCAGCATTGCTTTTAGGACCTGGTGCAGTCAGATTAAAAAAAGGGGAAATAGTGGGAAACTCTCATAGATTTAACAAAAATTTAAAATTTAAAGAACACTATAGGAGACATAATCATAGCTATACCCCCATTTTGTAATCCTAAAGATCTCTTTTGCTAACAAGATCCTCATAATTTACTGAGCATATTTGATACACAGAAAGACTATGGAGGCCAACCACTGAAAAGAAAAATGAGTAGACATCTGCAGGAATCCCTCCTACTTCTCATATACCATGACTCTTAGATATCTGCTTCACAAACTCTGTTGTTGCATACAACAGGAACGTTGCTGCATGTGCTCACAATAAATATATACATGCAGCCACATATATTTAAGATCTAAGGCTGACCACGGTGGCGGTGGCGCTGCGGGTTAAACCGCTGAGCTGTCGATCGGAAGGTCGGCGGTTCGAAACCGCGCGGCGGGGTGAGCTCCCGTTGTTAATCCCAGCTCCTGCTCACCTAGCAGTTCGAAAACATGCAAATGTGAGTAGATCAATAGGTACCGCTTCGGCGGGAAGGTAACGGCGTTCCGAGTCGTCATGCTGGCCACATGACCCGGAAGTGTCTATGACAACGCCGGCTCCAAGGCTTAGAAACGGAGATGAGCACCGCCCCCTAGAGTCGGATTCGACTGGACTTTACGTCAAGGGAAACCTTTACCTTTACCTTAAGGCTGACCACAGTTATACATCACAAATAGTATGCTTAGCTATTTTGTGTAACACACACATCTCTATACTGCTTTTTCCATAGATCTGTGTTTAACAAGATATCTTCTAAGTTTTTGAAGGTCAAGTAATTTCTGGTACCTCACAGTACTATATCAGCTATGCTGAGATTCTATGAATCTATATTTCCATGACAGAAAGGAAAAAAAAATATGCCATACACTCCCGTATTTACCGTTTGTCAACAGAAAATGAAATAAACTCTTGCTGTTAATTCAGACAAATAGTCAGCTGTTGTAGAATACTTTCCATGTGAATTTTTTTTGGTTTCTTGGTTAAATTGTCTTGCAGTACACATACATATATACATACACACACACATGAACACATACCCCAATGGGGAAATTACAAATTTTTAAAAATCATTATTCCATACATATTGATATTATAAACTCTAAAGGAATCCATCCCCATTAAAAAAGGTACAGTGGTTTAAAAGTAAAACATATCGCTTCCTTCAGTATGCCAAATAATAAAGAGGAACAGAATTGAGAGGATTGTTGTTGTTTTATATTTATTTTTATTGAAAGTTTTTACATAATTAAAAGAGATAAACAAGAGTATATAAAAGGAAAGAAAAAAGAAAAAAGAAAAAGTTAGAAATAGTAGATACAGAAAAAAAGGAAAAAGAAAGTCAAAGACTCAGCTTCCAATCTTCTTTGCAACAGATACAAACACACAAGCAAACTTTTCATCATTTCTTCCCCTTTAGAATTACATTATCTAGTTCCCTTCTTCCCATATTCAACCCTTTTTAATCAGCAAATCCAGAAATCCCAGTTCATTTTTGTTCATTTTCAGCAAAAAGTCCATAAAAGGTTTCCAATCCTTTATAAAAGTACTTATTGTTTTGTCCCTAATCAAACAAGTCAATTTTGCCATTTCTGCCAATTCTGCCATCTTCACAGTCCACTCCTCCATTGTAGGTACCTCTGCATTTTTCCATCATTGTGCATATAATAACCTTGCTGCAGTTACCATATACAGAACTGAGAGGATTGCTAAGTGAGTTGCCACAGAACTGCTGTGATTGATTTCGGCAAAGCGTGCAAGGACTAATTTCTGTGATGATTACTGCTAACCTCAATATGGTTGCAGGATTGCCGTAGAGAGACAGTAAATTAGCACTGAAGTATTAAGGCCACATCTCCACTACTGGTTTAAAAACCCCTCACTCTGTCTGCAAAACCACCACTGTCATATATTTGGTTCTCTGAACTGGCAACTCCATCCTGGCTCTGTAAGGTTGGTAGTGGCTCACTGCCAACTTCTGCATCCTTAATGATGGGTAGACCAAATACATCCCCTTCCTCAGGTCACCTCTCCTGTTATGCTGTCCCCTTCCTCTTTGTCAATATCACTGCAGACAAAACAAAACAAAACAAACATGCATAAATCAACAATTTAACAAGAGAGAGTAATGCTCCATTCAGGGGTCCACACTGATGACATTGCTGATCTGTGCCGTTTCACTTTTGCACCATTTTGTGCGTGTGCGTGTGCGTGTGCGTGTCTTCAAGTCAGTGTTGACTCCTGGCAACTGCCTGGGCAGTCCCTGCAGTTTTCTTGGCAAGGTTTTTCGGAATGCTCTGACCCATTCCTTGGGATCTGGCTTCACAAATGAAGACTCATGCACTTGACTTGCCTAGATTAGTTACTACTGCAGACTAGAATGAAACCATTTACAACAGAAAAGCCAGATACTGAGATGCACAGCAATTAAAGCCTCTCTCTCTCTGCTCCAGAGTTTTATTTCTACCCTCCTTCTTTCCACCATTTCCAAGGCAATGGCTATTTCCTTGATGTCTCCAAGAGTGGGGTGGAGGGCAGCTGAGGTGTATTCATATAATGGTTCTCTCCAGCCCTGGAAATGCTGTTTTCCCTCTTACAAACTTCACTCTGAACAGTAACACCCACACAAGTATTTTTATAGTACCATATATGCCCCTAAGAGCATATGAAGGGTTTGCAGCAACCCCAACATTTGGAGGGCAATTACAGCAATATAAATTTTTTTCAAGATGTTATTATTTTAAAGACCAAATAATAGATGGTTTTGTACCTTTTTTTCCCCTTAAAGCAAGAAGAAAAGAAAACCTTTGCAGCAGAGGCCCCTTGAACTGAGTATAAAACCTATTTCTTTTGCTATTCAAGAAAAAGAAGGGCAAGATCTTCTGTTACCATATTTTAAATAATGATAATCACCTCTTTCTAAGTATTAAAATTAATCGAGTTTTGGATAGCCCTTGTAGATTATTTTAAACTCCAAGGGTCATTTTTATCCCACTCCAGCTCTTAAATGTGATGAAAAGGTCTGGGTGGAATACTCAGTCATTGGGGGAAGAGTTCACAAGTCTTGGTCCTCAAGCCACTGGTGCCTTGCTTTTCCCTTTCTTAGTCTGAAGGTGGGTACAGTCCTTCAGAGCTGATGATATAATACGTGTATTCTTTTTTATGATGCCATAGGCTCTTCGTTATAAATCTTGTTTCATTATTTTTATTAAATGTGCCACTTTAAATTAAATACAGAAAAGGTACACATATGTTGGCAGTCTTGGCAATATATTTATGCAAGAGGATAGATTCATCCCAAGGAGGTGATTCATGTACAACATTCCATTTCAGCCTTACTCAAGACAAACATATGGTACTTATATTAACTTTAAAAAATGGTACGTGCTGATGATTTGGCCAGTGCTTTAGCATCTGTGTTAGTTCTGCCAACATCTGTTGAAAACTTAGTTTTCAGGCCAAAGAATCATTTAAGAAAGGTAAGCCGAGGGACTGAAATTAACCTCAGACTACTACAAGCTGGCTGGTGAGCAAAACCTCTTGTAGCTCTGCTGTAAGAACTAGGTGAGTTTCAACGCAAAAACAAGCACACCCTAAAAATGTGTGGCATAAATGCTAAGACCAGCTACAACATCTACAAGAGGAAGTGAAAGCTAGCTGAATGTTACAAGCAGCCTTCTCAACCTCAACCTCTTCAGACTACAATAGCTGTCATGAGTGCTGATGGCGAGCTGGTTGTTGTAACTGCTGTAGCATGGCAGCTTGTAATGTGTTGATCTGGAGATCTACTTGTTGTTGATGTTGTTGCAGGGCTGCTGCCAATTGTTGGATGGCCTGCCGAATTTCCTGGTTTTCCGAAGACATTTTCCAAATGTCTCTCTCTTATTTTTCTTTGTTCCTCCCTCTTTCGATGGGAGTAGGAGTTCGTTAGGATTGATGTCCTAACAGTCAGAAACCACACTGAGACGAGGAGTAGGTCTCTAGTGTTTATTACTGCTACATAAAACAGAATCCTAACAAACTGAAGAAGTGTGGGGAAAAACCCAGACAGATAAACCCCAAAAGTTAAGGCGGGTCTGATCTGTGAATGGCTGCTTAATTCCTCAGTACTACGCATGTGTTTTCCCCCCTGGATAGAGGCCCCCTCCTGCTCGCCATCAGTACTCATGGCAATAGCCATGAACCTCAGCCAGCAGAGCCATTGAGTAAGGGTAACTGCAGTCCATCAGAGCTAGAGGCTTATTGGTTGGGGAAGTTTATCCATCCATGCAAGTATCCTGGTATTCCTGAAAATTAAAACAACTGGCTCCTTCTGAACAAAGTGGATCTTTTTAAAGATAGAATATTTGGGCTGTAATGTCCCCTCCTTCAGTTTTTGCTTGTGAATCACTCATTCTTAGTCCACTGCGTGAGATTCACACAGTAGCTTCCAAACATAGCGAAAGCTAGAAAAATAGTGGAGAATAAAGTCAGGGTGGTCACTGCAAGCTGCGCATAATTATTCCCAGAACTCACAAATAAATGGGTCTGGGTAATTTGGATGGCTTTCTAGAATAACCATGTGTGTCCTTTTGCTTCTTATCTGCAAGAATTACTCTGGTTTGGGCATTTTTGCTTCTTTCTCCTCCAGCCCCCATGCTTCATTGTTGGCTACAGACACACAGATATCCCCCCCTCCATTTTCCTTAATATTTAAAATTTGCAAATGACAATAGAACTGAAGGAGAGAAAAGTTTGAAGGAGTCAAACATACAGGACAGATGTAAACAAATGTAGTGACTTGTATGTAGCTTATTGCTAGAGTGTGCTCGTTCATGAGGGACTTTCGGACCCTTGAATTCTTACCCTTGGCTTGAAATGATCATGTTCAGAAATGCTCCCACCACTGGAAATGTTCCCACTTATATGAATTGGATTTCAGTTGAATCTAGTGTCTTGTCACTGATTTTTCTGAAGTTTTATTCCAGAAATTCTGTTTTTCCAGTCTGTTTGATACATATGTTTCAATTACCTTGTCCATGCCATGGGCTAAATGGTGTCAATCAAGTTAAAGTACTTAAGACTTTTTGGAAGACAAGGGATAGGAGCGGCGCTTAGCTGGCAGATGTGTACTTATGTGAGTGACAAATGACAGATGGATGTCAGATGGGCTGTTTGTTCCTCATTCCATTGCTGAAGAATTAAGACTGACCAACCATGTAAGCAAGAAAGCACTCATCTTATGCAAATGTCTCTCTGATGTATCATAATCCTGAAAGTGAGCTCCTCATGACAACGGCCTTCCCCACATCCCTTTAGTGATTTTAAGCTAGATTTGACCTTGACTTCCATGACAATATCGTCTATATGTGGATAGCTACTGATTGCTGGTTAACCCGTAATATTTACATGAGGTTAAAGCCATTGCTCAAGGACAAACCACAAATACAAACAAGCTTCTTTACTAGCATTGATGGCATGGCACAGTTTTACTCCACTGTGATGACAGGATTAGGGTAGGAACTGCCTAGTTGTATAGAGTTTCTGGACAACAGATTTCCAGCACACACACACACTCTCTCTCTCTCAAAAAAAATTCCTTTCTCACCCCTATGGGTGGTATGTATCTTCCTCAACCTCGGGTCCTCTGCCAGAGGCCTGGGAGTTGGAGGGTTCTGTGCAGTATCTTAGTTGTTCCTAGCACTGCACTCTTCTGGACAGAGAGCTCTGATGTTGCTCTGAACCACTCTCCCAGCTTGGGGGTCACAGCCTCAAGTGCTCCTACCACCACTGGGAACCCTTTGGCCTTCACTTTCTACATCCTCTCTAGTTCCTCCTACCTATGTAGAGGTAGTCCTTCAGATTCAAAGAAGACATGCTGTTGTACAGTTCAGCTGCGGACATGGAGGTGGCTCTGCAGTCCCAGTCTGGAAGCGCAGAATCTAGCACAATGGGGGTACTGGAAGTCCATTGCTGCAGAAACTGTGGGTGTTATTCTGTGACGCCGCTCACGGTTTTCCATCAGTTTTTGGCAGTGCCTGTGTTCAAAGCTGGTGGAGGCTTCAGAGCACAGGGCTCACCAGCAGGTTCTGTCAGCAGCCCCAGCTTTTAGGTCCCTTGGCTGGATCTCACCGTGGCATAGGGTTTCCTTCACAGTGTCTCTGTAGTGCTTGTGTGGATGACCTTGAGGTCTCTTTCTGGTCTCCAGTTCACCATAGAGCAACTTGAGAGGCATATGATGGTCATCCATTCTAATAACGTGCCCCACCCACTGCATCTACATAAATAGTGCAGAGATAAAACCAGTGACCTTCACTTTTCATGCTTCCTCTGTAAATTCTATTAAATGTAGAATGTCTGTGTGTGTATGCTTGTTTACAGTTTGAAGAGTGGGAAATACAAAAACAGATTTCAATGACACTTGTGAAAATGACCTTGGACTGATATCCCTCTCCCCCACCACAAAAAGTCTAGCATCTGTATTTCCAAGAGAAATTCAGCATTCCAAGGGCATTTCATATCAGGGAAGAGATCTTACTTCCCATTCTTCTGCTGCTTGGAATCAGATTTTCTGAAGTCCTTTTCTCCTACAGTCTTGACATGGTGGGTTTGCTCTTTAATGTTATGAAGCTTTCAGCTCCTATTATAGTTAGCGCTGGATTTACAGCCCTATTGTCTAAAGAATGAATGAACACCATCTGCCATCATCACCTCTCCCTCTTATAGGGAGGAAACTTGTATTATCTTAAACGTGTGGTCATGTGTATAGGAAGGCTGTAAGAATGAATTATAAACAACAGCTTTTGCTACCAACACTGTCATCCAAGTTCTTTTTTCCACCCTAAAGTGCAATTTTCTTCATCATTTGCACTGCTTAATTCTTATGTATATGGGTGTGAGGCATCTAATCATGCTATTTATTTACATCTGTTATAGCAATACAGTGATATATAGGTACAAAAAATCTTATTTAATTGGATTATCTAGGAACTTGGAACTGGGTAGTAGACAATTATTCTACCTTTGCTGTACTTAATTAATACATTTAAAGCAGGTGAAGTAAAAACTAATCTTTTGTGTTATTGCCATCTTTTTTAGGGGGAGGGGGTGTCAATTCTGCCAGTGAAGAGATTTTTAAGCGTATTTGCCACCATATGGAAATTTTCAAATCTTTTCCTGTTTTCTAAGATCCTGCTACAACCTGTCTGGCTGTAATCAATAAGAAAACTATCAATTCTTTATGTTTCAAAGTGTCATTTGGATTAGCTGAAAAACTTTGTAAGGCCAATTTAAGATCTAATATAGTGGTCTAAAGTTCTGATTTGTCCTATTTTAATTCAAAAAAATCAGTCCAAAGGGATTAACATCTTTACAAGAGCACCACATATGATAGTATAAATACATTATTTTTTACATTTTCTCCAACACATTGGGTTAATACTATAAATTATCATATTGAGTTTCCTTGGTTTTAAGTACCATCTAGCAGGCAGAGTTTCTGGCCTGGATTTATTGCCTTGTTTTGTGTGATTGTATGTTTCTGAAGTCAAAGTTCTTAAACTGGCTAAAAATAGTTTGAAATACCATTACTACTCCAGTCCAGGACTTCTCTGATTTAGAAGGGCCTTTTATTTTGCCATACTGCTTATTGATGTCTTATTCCTTATAGGTACTCAATGCAGAGGATATATATTGTATATTCACATTCTATTTTCACTGTGGCTCATTCTGCACACTCTGACTGTATTGATGCTATAGATAATCAACCCAAATCAATCCGCTCTTCTTTGAAAGTTATAGATGATAATTTACCCCACTGATCCAGTGTGGGTTGGCAGATAGATGTTTTTCATCTTCCCAGTCTAGAGCTGAGAGGGGATGATTAAGGTCCAAAGTGACACAGCTAACTTCCATGCCTAAGGGAGGACACAAACATGTTTCTCTCCAATCCTAGTCCAGCAGCTGAACCTCTACATCATGCTGGCTCTCATGTATGTGTCTGTGTGTGTGTACATACACACATACACACACACACAAACACATTCCCTTCCACATATCTATCTATCTATCTATCTATCTATCTATCTATCTATCTATCTATCTATCTATCTATCTCCCTCCCTCCCTCCCTCCCTCCCTCCCTCCCTCCCTCCCTCGGTACATTGCTGACACAGTAACGCATACTGCTTTTTGTTATTTATTACTGTCTTTTGCTTGTTTTATTGTTTTAATATGTTATATATCCCCTAGTGTTACCTGGATGATTGAGGTGGCATATAAATTGAACAAACACACAAACAAAGAATATGACAGCCCCACCAGGGAGACCAGATGAATCAATTCCACAGAAAGGCTATTTTCTGTTTGTGGTGGACTTTTCACCCCTCATCAAAGATCTGCTTAGATAACAGGTCTTGCATGTCTCCATCAAAGTCATCTTCCTTACTCTCTACACACTGAGATAATAAGTATGTGAAGGATTTGCAAACATTTTACTCTGGACTTTATGGCTGTGTTAATTGATAAAATGACATGTTTAAGTATTAGACTAGAATTTAACCTACTTAGGGTCCTAATCTGGAAATCAATAAAATGGGCATCAGGCAATCTGGTTAACAACTAGATTTACTTTTCCTGAAAACATCTGTTCTAAATCACATGGTTTCTTAGGGAATGTGGAGGTAGTTGTAGTGGGGTAATATGAAGCCTGGGGATGAGGTGGCGCTGCGGGTTAAACCGCTGAGCTGCTGAGCTTGCCAATCGGAAGGTTGGCGGTTTGAATCCGCATGACGGGGTGAGCTCCTGTTGCTAGTCCCAGCTTCTGCCAACCTAGCAGTTCAAAAACATGCAAATGTGAGTAGATTAATAGGTACCGCTTCGGTTGGCAGGTAATGGCATCTGTTTAGTCATGCCGACCACATGACCATGGAAGTGTCTATGGACAAATGCCAGCTCTCCGGCTTTGAAACGGAGATGAGCACCGCCCCCTAGAGTCGGACACAACTGGACTTCATGTCAAGGGAAACCTTTACGTTTACCTTTAATATGAGGCCTAGAACAGGAATTCAGCAGCTTTCTCTAGAATAATTCTTTCTTCACTTTATATAGGTTTTACAAAACTTGTATTTTGATGTATAAGTTTTGTCACCATCAAGAATGGCTGGTTATTGAAAATAAGGCACTGAACTTTTATTCTAATCAGGTAGAAGTTTAGGGGAGAGACTAAATCTCTCTCAGATCATGGCTATCTTGCCATCTTGTATTTTAAGAACACTATGCTGTCAGTTCATACTAACAGCTGATCATCCGAGAAAAGGTATATGGAGTAATAACAGTTTGGTCTAGTGGTTAAGGAACCAGGCTAGAAACCAGGAGGCTGAGAGTTCTAGTCCCGCCTTAGGCATGAAAGCCGGCTGGGTGACCTTGGGCCAGTCCCTCTCTCTCAGCCCAACCCACCTCACAGGGTTGTTGTTGTGGGGAAAATAGGAGGAGGAAGGAGTATTAGGTATGTTCTCTGCCTTGAGTTATTTGTAAAAAAAATAAAGGCGGGATAGAAAATAAACAAACAGATAATATTATGGACTGCACACATACCAGCTTTTGAAAATGAAAGTAGTTAAGAACATCATAAGATTGATAATGCATTCATTGATCCATGTGTAAATCCAACCATCTGGCTGGCAGAGTTAGATAAAAGATTTATGACAAGGCAATTTTTTTATAACTTCGAAAATCTTAACTTTTGCATCCCCCCCCCCCCAAAAAAAGCCATTGAAATCTCTCTGGAAAATAATGTGGCATCTCTTTTTCCAACCACCAAACATGTCTCCCAAAGCTGATTTCAGAGTAGCCTTACCATCTGGTTCCATCTTCTGAACCTGACATAAACAGTAAATGTGGAAGTTTGCAACCCAGACAGATGAAAAAGAAGTGAAAATGGTAAATAGTTTTGCTTACTTGAATTGGAGGATAGATAAGATGGACATTGCACTTGAAAAGTAAAGAAGAGATTAATTCTAGAGAGGAAGGTAATTATGTTGTTGTTTATTCGTTTAGTCGCTTCCGACTCTTCGTGACTTCATGGACCAGCCCACGCCAGAGCTTCCTGTCGGTCGTCAACATCCCCAGCTCCCCCAGGGACGAGTCCGTCACCTCTAGAATATCATCCATCCATCTTGCCCTTGGTCGGCCCCTCTTCCTTTTGCCTTCCACTCTCCCTAGCATCAGCATCTTCTCCAGGGTGTCCTGTCTTCTCATGATGTGGCCAAAGTATTTCAGTTTTGCCTTTAATATCATTCCCTCAAGTGAGCAGTCTGGCTTTATTTCCTGGAGGATGGACTGGTTTGATCTTCTTGCAGTCCAAGGCACTCTCAGAATTTTCCTCCAACACCACAGTTCCAAAGCATCGATCTTCCTTCGCTCAGCCTTCCTTATGGTCCAGCTCTCGCAGCCATATGTTACTACAGGGAACACCATTGCTTTAACTATGCGGGCCTTTGTTGTCAGTGTGATGTCTCTGCTCTTAACTATTTTATCGAGATTTGGCATTGCTCTTCTCCCCAGGATTAAGCGTCTTCTGCTTTCCTGACTGCAGTCAGCATCTGCAGTAATCTTCGCACTGAGAAATACAAAGTCTTTCACTGCTTCTACATTTTCTCCCTCTATTTGCCAGTTATCAATCAAGCTGGTTGCCATAATCTTGGTTTTTTTGAGGTTTAGCTGCAAGCCAGCTTTTGCACTTTCTTCTTTCACCTTCATCATAAGGCTCCTCAGTTCCTCTTCACTTTCAGCCATCAAAGTGGTATCATCTGCATATCTGAGATTGTTAATGTTTCTTCCAGAGATTTTAACTCCAGCCTTGGATTCCTCAAGACCAGCTTGTCGCATGATGTGTTCTGCATACAAGTTGAATAGGTAGGGTGAGAGTATACAGCCCTGCCGTACTCCTTTCCCAATCTTAAACCAGTCTGTTGTTCCGTGGTCTGTTCTTACTGTTGCTACTTGGTTGTTATACAGATTCTTCAGGAGGCATACAAGATGACTTGGTATCCCCATACCACTAAGAACTTGCCACAATTTGTTATGGTCCACACAGTCAAAGGCTTTAGAATAGTCAATAAAACAGAAATAGATGTTTTTCTGAAACTCCCTGGCTTTTTCCATTATCCAGCGGATATTGGCAATTTGGTCTCTAGTTCCTCTGCCTTTTCTAAACCCAGCCTGTACATCTGGCAATTCTCGCTCCATGAACTGCTGAAGTCTACCTTGCAGGATCTTGAGCATTACCTTACTGGCATGTGAAATGAGTGCCACTGTTCGATAGTTTGAACATTCTTTAGTGTTTCCCTTTTTTGGTATGGGGATATAAGTTGATTTTTTCCAATCTGATGGCCATTCTTGTGTTTTCCAAATTTGCTGGCATATAGCATGCATTACCTTGACAGCATCATCTTGCAAGATTTTGAACAGTTCAGCTGGGATGCCGTCATCTCCTGCTGCCTTGTTATTAGCAATGCTTCTTAAGGCCCACTCAACCTCACTCTTCAGGATGTCTGGCTCTAGCTCACTGACCACACCGTCAAAGCTATCCCCGATATTGTTATCCTTCCTATACAGGTCTTCTGTATATTCTTGCCACCTTTTCTTGATCTCTTCTTCTTCTGTTAGGTCCTTGCCATCTTTGTTTTTGATCATACCCATTTTGGCCTGGAATTTACCTCCAATGTTTCTAATTTTCTGGAAGAGGTCTCTTGTCCTTCCTATTCTATTGTCTTCTTCCACTTCCGTGCATTGCTTGTTTAAAAATAATTCCTTATCTCTTCTGGCTAACCTCTGGAATTTTGCATTTAATTGGGCATATCTCCCCCTATCGCTGTTGCCTTTTGCTTTCCTTCTTTCTTGGGCTACTTCTAGTGTCTCAGCAGACAGCCATTTTGCCTTCTTGGTTTTCTCTTTCTTTGGGATGTATTTTGTTGCCGCCTCCTGAACAATGCTGCCAACTTCTGTCCAGAGTTCTTCCGGGACCCTATCTACTAAGTCCAGTCCCTTAAATCTATTCTTCACCTCCACTGCATATTCCTGAGGAATATTCGTGAGCTCATATCTAGCTGATCTGTGGGTCTTCCCTAATCTCTTTAGTCTGATCCTAAATTGTGCAAGAAGAAGTTCATGGTCTGAACTACAGTCAGCTCCAGGCCTTGTTTTTACCGACTGTACAGATGTCCGCCACCTTTGGCTGCAAAGGATGTAATCAATCTGATTTCGGTGTTGTCCATCTGGTGAAGTCCATGTGTAAAGCCGTCTCTTAGGTTGTTGGAAGAGAGTGTTTGTTATGCAGAGTGAATTGTCTTGGCAAAATTCTATCAGCCTATGTCCTGCTTCGTTTTGTTCTCCCAGGCCATACTTACCTGTAATTCGAGGTGTCATTTGACTGCCCACCTTAGCATTCCAGTCTCCTGTGATGAAAATAACATCTCTTTTAGGCGTATTGTCCAGTAGGTGCTGCAGATCCTCATAGAACTGCTCTACTTCAGCTTCTTCAGCATTTGTGGTTGGGGCGTATATTTGGATCACTGTGATGTTAGATGGCTTGCCCTGAATTCGAATTGAGATCATTCTGTCGTTTTTTGGGTTGTATCCAAGCACTGCTTTAGCCACTTTACTATTAATTATGAAGGCTACTCCATTTCTTCTGTGGTCCTCTTGTCCACAGTAGTAGATCTGGTGGTCATTTGATGTGAAGTGGCCCATTCCAGTCCATTTCAGTTCACTGACGCCCAGAATGTCTATCTTTAATCTTGACATCTCACCAATAACTACATCCAATTTGCCCTGGCTCATAGATCTTACATTCCAGGTTCCAATGGTGTGTTGATCCTTAGAACATCGGATTCGCCGTTCACCACCAGCACCGTCGGCCGCTAACCGTCCTTTCAGCTTTGAGCTAGCTGCGTCATCACGACTGGGGCTAGTTGAGCTCATCCTCTGTTCCTCCCCAGTAGCATTTTGACCATCTTCCGACCTGGGGGTCTCATCTTCCGATGGTATACCGACATATCTCTGGTTGTACTGATCCATTTAGTTTTCACGGCAAGAATACTGGGGTGGGTTGCCATTACCTTCCCCAGGGATCGCATTTAGTCTGACCTCTCTGTCATGACCTTCCCGTCTTGGGTGGCCCTTCACGGTTTAGCTCATGGCATCATTGAGGTGCTCAAGCTCCAGCACCACGACAAGGTAACGATCCTTTGCGGAGGAAGGTAATTATAAACTCCAGAAAATCTTGAAAAAGGACATTTAACTATTAGAAAAGTTCAAGCAATGCCTTAACAGAGGTAATGGGATATGCATATGGAAATTGAGATGATAATCAGCAAAAAGAAACTCACATACTTTTGGGCATATTATATGTGTGGATGATGGACTAAAAAAATGATTGTGCAGTCATATTTCTTGTTTCCAGAAAAGCTGGTGCCCTGTCTTAGCCATGTAATTGAATCTATACTATAGCTACATGATGCACCTGTACCTACTTCAACGTCCCAGTGAATGGTGATAATGGAAGAAGAGGAAAAAATGAGTTTCAGGGAAATTTGATGCCACATTCTGAACAAATGTAATCTCAGGGAAACAAATAATGCATGAAAGTAGTGAGTATTGGATTAGAAAAAGGTCTGTGGAACACATGGTTAAACACAAGTCTATTTATATGTATACGGTACATGGGAAAGGAATGAAATCTGAAAGCATGATTAGTAAAGGATATACAGGTTATGAGAATGTGGGTCATTTTGGTAAGATCAAAAGTAGATTGGAGAGGAAAATTGGACATGGAAGAAAAGGGAAGGAGGAAAAATTAGAGTATAAGCTGAATGGATGCAGGAAGAAAAAATATGTAGGTATGTTCTTACTCAGCTTGGTGAAAGAGAGCTTGATTTTGAACTTTCTTTTAATGGAAATGAGATGTCAGTGAAATTCTCCATGGGGGCATGGTATTCTTGCACTTATTTAACTACTAGATTGCCAAGACCTTGGGTAAATATTCTGTACTTCTTTATGCAATAACATCTCCAGCTGTTTGCAGCCAATTTGTTTTCCCCAACTTCAATTAAACTCCAAGAGAAAAGAGCATGAGGGAATTTGTCCTATGGGCCTTTTTTTTTTTCAGATTGTTGGCAGTCAGATTTCAGAGTGATGGAAACATGTAGAAGAAGAAACACCACCGCTAGCAAAATCACCCTCCAGTACTTCCAACAATGAAAAAGTTCAAAACAATGTCAACAAAGATTCAGAATCAAGCCTCAATCACCCTGAAGATAAAATAGAAAAGTGGTGTTTTTTCCCTTGAAAGGAGAGAAAAAAACAATTTTTTAAGAAACTTCAGAGCACAATTTAGCACAGTGTTTGTAAGACAAATCTGTTTAGAAAAGTTTCTTGTTCGATGAAAAAAGGATGATCATCACTGACTAATTGCTCATTTTAATCATGGGGGCAACACTGTGTAAGCTATATTACGAATTATTGCTTTGTTATACAGTTTGACACCAGCCTTGTTACCAAGATGAGGTGAACCTGGTATTAAATGGTTGACAATTTGCTGTGGCATTTGTTGCATCTTGTTTTATGAGTTACTAAGAACCAAAGACTCAGCTCAATTTTATTCTTCACGGAGTAGAGCAAAATAATAGTCATAAAATAGACACTGTCACAGGCAGGTGGTTCATTCCCTTTGCTTCTAGAATGTACAAATAAATAACATTTTTGCTTTGCTCTGCTCTACCTCATATGCAATTATTTGATACCATGGTATCTTTGCACATATTGCAAGATCCCATGGTATCCTATGTTGCAGTATGCTATAACTAACAGAAGCCAAACAAACTTAAACAATTAATACTATAATCCTATACCAATCTACATATACATACTCTGAAATAAATCCTTTAGATTTCAATAGGGCTCATTTCCTGAAATATAAGTACAAAATTGCAACTTTGCATTCCCATGGATTCATCACCTGATTCATTTATCAATATTTTCCCATGATTAAATCAAACATGGGTCTTTTTTTGCTTCTGGAATTTAGACTATTTTGCCTTTGGAGGGCCATACATTCCCTAAACTTTCCTTAAAACAAAACATAAATGTGACACCAAAAAGCTCAAGCTATCATCCATGCATCTCCAGAAACCATTACTTGTTGACTAAGCAAAGAAAAAAAAAAAAAAAAAGCTTGGCAAATATGCCACCAAATGCACTGAAACAAATGGACTTGCTAGACAAGTAGACTAAGGTCAAGTCAGTTGGTAAGTGTTGACTAATCAGCAATTTTTAAATTCACTCAGGAGCTATAAGTGAAGGTTGGAGACAAATGGTACCATATTCCTAGACAAAAGGTACTATATTTTTGTGCAGCAGCCATTAATTTCCAATGGAATATGTGTGGCATAATTCCCTGGAGCAGACAGTATCATGGCTTATTTTATTGAGTTATAGGTGCTCTGCAGATCAATTACTGCTTTTTTTTTTTGTCTCATCTGGATTGGATTGTGCTCTGAGAGGGCCAGACTTCCTGGGTATGATTTCATGGCCTTTTTAATTACATGCAATAACTTTTCATCTCTCATCAATGCAGCCTTGTCTGTGGACATCCTACAGAAAAACATGGAGTCCATGCCAAGGAACATGCAGGTACTGCCCAACTACCTAAATATCAATTTTAAAAAAGAGTTAGTACCTCCCTCCTCCCTCCAAATATGTCTGAAGAAGAGATGGAAGAGAAGCTTGTAATGTGGGACTTTCCCCCCTTCTGTAGTTGTGTTTTGTAGCACAGAAAACTCCAAGTAAATGATGAAGATGTGGGAAGAGGGAATCAATGTGGCTGACTGCAGCAATGCAATGGCAACTTCTCTCCTTTTCCACTCACTGTCTTTCTAGGAGCATTTGAATTTTAGAAGAGGGGAAGACCTGGAGGACAGAAAATCTCATTTTCCTGCATTCTGCTCCTACCTCATGCTAACAATCTTGCACAGTAATTTCAGAAGATGACAAGCTGAAAAAACAAGCAGCTACATTTGTATTATTGAAGTGGATCTCCCTTCTACAACCAACTACCTCCAATCCATGTTCATTGGGAATTTTAGTTGTAATCTGGAGGGCACTAGGTTGGGGCTAACTAAGCTATACCTCCATCAATTTACAAGCTCTAGTACAAGACTCTGAAGAGGAGAGGTGGGGAGGGAAGGGAAGGAAAGGAAAGGAAGAAAATGGCTGAGAGTTCTGTAAAACATATAATGTAAAAATCCCTAGGTAACCATGTCACTAATAATACAATTTATATTTGGCAAATCTAGACAAGTAGTATAATTTAGGATGATGTAATCTTCCTCTGGCATTCTGTTCATGCCAGGCAGCTTACCAACAAATCTAGGACCTGATAGTCTGGCAGCAATTACTACATCAAAACAAAACGTGATCTCTACTGATTAATTGTGGTGCCTCCCGAGAGAGCTTTTTTTTAGCCACACCAGGTTTCAAAGGCCTGGAGTTCGATTGGCAGTAAATGACATACAGAGGCATGCTGTTTTCAACTGAGGGATGCCTCCAGTGATGCACTCTAAAATATTGCCATTGGAAAACCTGATTACTGGTCAGTTAAGAAGGTCCTTCTTTTAAAAGCAAACAATTCTCTTTAGTTTGAAGTGCATTTCAAAGCCTTATCAGCTTCATTAAACATTATCCCTCAAGTTATCAGGGCATATGACAAGTCCTATCAATTGGAACACACTTGCTTGTGATTCACTGAATAGGCCCTTTCACTAATAAGGTATCACTAGGAGATATCATCTGCCAATATTGCTATTGACTGGCATGCTATTGAACAGTTAAGTTTTTGGAACAATGAAAACATTAGTGTCAATGGAATTATTCCTTAGTCTTATTATTGAAATTATTCCTATCTTAGAGGCTTTCTTACATCAAGTCAAGCTATTAGTCCATCTACAACCCTGAATAGGTTGCTGATTCCTGGTCCAGCATGACAATTCCCTAAGCATTCAGATGCTAGTTCTTAGCCAGTCTTGGAGAACTTCTGGCTGTGTTATCTGTATGAAGCAGACCAAAGGGGAGAGCTCTGGCTTTGTTGAGCCTTGTACTGTCCATTGACTGGAAACACATCTCCAGAGTGCAGATGTGGGTGTTTCCTACTTTTCAACAACAGGTTTCTGTAGCCATTTTCTGCCTGAAGTGCTGAAAATAGTACTGATTTATAAGAATGAAAGAAAAAGTGCTTGAGCATCAGTCCAAAGGCTTAAACACATGGAATAAATCCAACAGGTCATGGGGGTTGTCTCTGTGTGTGTGGTTTTTTTTTGTTTGTTGTTGTTGTTGGAAGAGAACCAAGCCTCAAAAGAAACAAATTATATGCTGTACCAACTTCTTTGGTGTGAATCAGGACTTTATATGTTTGGACATGTTAAGGAAATGTCTGTGCTTTAATTTTCACTTTGGCTATACTCCTTCCTTGCTCTTCAATAAAATTTTAGGTAAAATGGGGATCTAGTATTTGTGAAAGAAATGTACTTTGTTAAGATCTCAGAAAGCACTCCCAGTACTGTACAACTAAAGAAACATGCAATTTAAATGAAAGGGACAGTAGGGACCCAGCTGTAGGGACAGTAACTATTAAATATACAGTGGAAGTATTAGATGATGCTTTACTATTCTCTAGACCAGTCTTACACAGTCTACAGTAGCTGTGTCATGAGTCAACTTACAGAATCCTTAGCCAGCACGGCCGTTTCAATCCTGTGGAAGAGGCTGAGGCGATGACAGCATATTCAAGTGTACAGTCTGCTGCTCCTTTAAGTTGACAATTCTGAGGAAAAATGGAAAAATAAATGTTTGACCTATTAACTTGATCTGAAAACCTTTCAGAAACAGAGAGCTTATAATTATTCTGTGCAGCTGAATTATCTAGAAGGGAATGTACAAAGACTTACCAACATTTTTCTTATTGTTCCAAATAGAAAGTAACTAATTTTGAAATGGTTTGACACAATAATACAGTCATGGAGCAAGAATCTAATTACTGCTACATATTGATTGTCCAGCATGTTTGATACATGGACTAGCATCCAATATGCTGTCTCTGTAGAATATCTGCAGCTAATAGAGATTCCAGCCCCCAGCCCCAAAGCGTAAGTGTTGCCTTTTGAATTACACATTTTTCTATGCTCTCATTCCTTCTACAGAAAGAAAACCTGAATGATGACCAAAGAGCAGTGATAAGGAGTTAGTTTACGAGTTTAATATGATAATTTGGCAAATTATTTAGCATGCACGAATTGACATTTGCCCATTCTGAATGAACCAAAGCAGCATCCTATTCAGATCTGAAAACAGGAAGGCTGAATCCTGCCTGATGGCAGCACATTCCTTTAGTTTCACAGAGCCAATAAGGTGTTGGAATAGGAGTGGGGAAACCCAATTTCTAGGCTACCCTCTGCCAGAGAAGCCCACTCGGTGACCTTGGGCCCTGTGTCCCCCTGGTGATTTCCAGAAAAACAACAACAATAAAACAAATTTCCCCATTTTGTTCTTCAATTTGTAAGCACATAGATTAGTAGAGCAGGGGTAGGTAATTATTTTGAGGTGAAAGGCACAATTGAAATTTTATAGCATAGACAACCAAAATGGCTGTGATTGAGAAGGATTGGCTATTTATAAAATGTCTGCCATGATGGGTATGGCTACACAGAAAGCATCTGTGGTACTTTGCTAGGAGTACTCAGGCTGCAAAACTCTGAGTGACCTCCAGCAGGCAGCAAAGAGTAGCATTTTCAGTATATTTTTGTCATTTAGTAGCTGTGTGGATTTTTGCAACCCAAATGTGGTAGCCCTTAGTTATCAGAAGACAAACTAGCCAGGTAATATTTCACTGACCCTTCTAGATAGGACATTTTCTACTGGCCCTGGTTTATCTTTTTCTGCTCTGCTAGTAAGCACTCCTCTAACAAAACACTGGGCTGTTCCACAGGCCATTTTTACTTCCTAAAAATGCTTTGGTGAGATCCTTCCTTCCTTCCTTCCTTCCTTCCTTCCTTCCTTCCTTCCTTCCTTCCTTCCTTCCTTCCTCTCTCCCTCCCTCCCTCCCTTCCTTCCTTCCTTCCTCTTCCTATTCTTTTCACAGCACTGTGAGGTATGTTGGGTGGAAAGCGAATGACTGGCCCACAGTCACCCAGTGAGCTTCTATGGCTGAAAATGGACGAAAACCTAGACCTTCCCAGTACTAGTCCAACAAATTAGCTGCTATACTACATCAGCTATTTGGAACCAGAAACTGGTGTTTTATTGTCAGCAGGCTGTCTTCCCACGCATTTGTTTAAATTAGACAAATCTTTAGAAATAAAGTCAAAGGGGCATGAGACTTGTGAAGTGCCAAGAGAGATGTTTATGGACATTTCTGGGCTTATAAGCACCATGTTGTGCCAAAAGATGTATCAACAATTATGCTTGAAGATAGTTGAAAATAAAGCTTCCATACAAGGCTGTTGGGTTTGGCTATCTCTTATTATGGAAGGTATTAGGGTGGGATTGTCCCCTGACAGAATGCTGAAGCAAATGGAAGGTTAATCACATCCAGGAAGATACTGCTATTGCTTATTTCCATCTTATTCTGCATTAGGTAGGCCCTACTTCAAGTATTTAGACAATCTGGAATAGGTTCAAAAAAGAGCAATAGGAATGATCAAAAGATGAAAAACTATGAAATGAGGCCACAAGGAACTCATGTATGGCTTTGAGAAGACTGAGGAGGGAACATGTTAGCACTTTTTGAATACCTGAAAGGATAACACATAAAGTAAGTCAAAATATGTTCTCTGCATTCCAGGTTTCAGGAAGGCAAATTCCTCTTTAATGTTAGGAAAAAACCAACACCAAACACCCTAACAGTAGAGCAGTGGAACTAGTTGCCATGTAGAGATGGTTGGTTCCTCTTCACATGCAATGTTGAAGCAGGGGTTGAATTGCTGACTGCTTGGAATAATTTAATTTGGATCCTAGCATTAAGAGCTGGTTGGATCTGATGTTCCAAATAGTCCCTTTTAACCATTGAACTCTATGTTTCTATGAATCTCTTAAAAAGAAAAAAAGAAAAACCTGTTCACTTTATCTTTACTGAACATGATTGCAAATTACATTCATTTCTTATTTCCTATTAATCGTATTAATTCTGAGTGGAGTCATTATTTCAACAGCATAGTTAAGTTGACTTTGAGTGTGTCATGCGGATCACTTTAAAAAGTCATCTATGATCAAATACTTTCAAATACTGTTTCCAAATCAGTCTGGGGAGGGGAGGGGGCTAATACAAAAGAACATCAAGGAACTACCAGGCAATAGGACATTCTTAGAAGTTAGAAATGATTAAGTTAGCAATAGTGAAAAGATAATGTTATCTTCTTAGGATAGGGAATGTAGGGAGATAAAAGCTGATGATGGAACAATAAATGCAGAATCAGTCACCTTAATCAGTATGTAGGTATGAGTAAATCACCAAAGCCTTACTCAGAACTCTAATAGGAGGTAGCAGACTTCCCACAGACTTTTCAGGATGAGATTTCTTTAACTAAATGTTGCACAGAACCTTTTCTGATGTTGATGGAATGTTTAACTTTGAAATAGTGTGAAATTAATCCTACCATGTGATTTGTCTCAATTAGTCTTAACTCCCTTCCACCCCCACCCCCAGAGGAATGTCTCACTTTGATTAATGGACCTTAGAAGTTAAGCTAGTTGCAGTCATTGCCCCTAATTGCTGTGTGCAGTAATGGTTAGATATAGAGAGTAAGAGAGATGACCTTGTTGGAGATATACAAGCTCTGTTACCAAAGTGACAAAAGGGAAAAACATATCTTAAGTTCACAACAGAAAATATGCAGCATAGGCTCAGATACCTCCCTAATTCACATGAGTATAAGAAGGGGGAGAAAGTACAGCACCATCAGACTTGCAAGATTCTGTTATTATGGCTATTCTCAAGAAAACTGGTTTTAGCCTTTCTGTGGAGTTGATTCCTTTTCGGGTCTACCTGGTGGGGCTAACATTAAAGAAGTCAACAGAAATGATGCTGTTGAGAAGGTTATCTTCACCATGGGAAAGTTCCTGAGTGAGCAGTCAGACATGACTACATCTTTGTGGGTGAAGTACAGTTTGGCTTTAGGATTGGCTTAATTATCATGGATTCTCCTAAGGAACCTGGGAACAATGTTCAATGAAACTTTGATTTCTCTGTTGGAGACCTTTAATATTTTCACTGTCTTAAAATTCCTGGGATTCCTTCAGTGGAAAGCACAATGATAAAACCATTTAACATTGTAATGGAGACCAAGGTTCTCTACCTTTAGTCTACAGGGTTGACCCAACTGTTAGACATAATGAGATCAGGCAACAGTTGCTGAGTGTGTGAAAAGGAAAGTACCATTGTACAAACTTCTGGCTATGTTTCCTGAGCTTCGTGCCAAGAAATGCCCTCTGCTTAAGGACAGAGATATTGGAGTCTCTGTCAGTGGAGCCACTTTCCCATAGACCAGTGCAGGATTTTATCCAGTGGACAGTCCAGGCATCTCTTTGGTATGCAGAATTTGGCAGACATCTTCATATCTTTTTCTCAGGACAAACCAAATGTCTAGCATTGGCTCTCATTCCCTAACTGGTACTTGTATTTTTAAACATGGGAAATAAGATAGGATGTTATCCTATGCCTCCCTGTATTGCAGGCAGAGGTAAATTGAGGTCAACATCAGCTTTTGTGTAGGATGTTGTCCATTGTACATCATACTTCAAAGTGGGTGGGCTTAAAATTATTTTGAATTATCTTGTCTTTGTAATATTGTGATTTTTTTCTGTTCAGTTGTGTCTAATTCTCGGAGACTGCCTGGACAAGTGGGATGTGGGAATGATTTGGGAGACAAGGGGAAGAGTCACAGACTAGACAATGGTCAGATAAGAGGCAGCTGAGCCCACAGAAGGAATGGGAAAGTGGCAAACATCTCAGAAGGGACCCTCCCCAGTTGCTTGGACTGTAAAGGTGAGGGCGGACTTGCAAGATTCTGTTACTGTAACCTTACCATAAAGGTAGTGTTAGTATTCATGGTCTGTGCATCTTGTCTGGAGTACCTCGAAGGGCTGATCTTGCAAGTCTGAAAGCACTTCTGCCCTCCTTTACTTTTACTTTCCAGAAAACTAAGGAAAGTCTCTTCTGAGACACTTCCCACCTCTTTTTTCCTTCTGAGGGCTGAGATACCTTTTGCACAACAGTGGTCTAGGCTGCTGCTCTTCCTTCTGTCTCCTAAGGTCATTCCCACAGACCATTACACATTCCAATTAAAGAGAACATTTCAAAGAAGCGAAATGCAGTGTGGGGAGGGAAGCAAGAGAAAAAGTGGATAAAATAGGCCTAAGGGAGGAGGTCTCAGACAGAGAGAACTGAGGAGAAATTAGCGGAGAAAAACAAAGCCATAATTTACAAAAAAGGTGAGTTGGTAGAAAGTGGCTGGAGGTGAAATCAGAAGGGACAGCTTCAACAGAAAAGAGAGAGGAGAAAAGAACTAATTTCAAATGCAGCAAGAAAAACACTATCAAGGGAGAGTATGGAAGCAACTATTGGATAGATGAGACATGAGGGGAAATCAGAGAAAGCAGCTTAAGTGGGAATGAAGCAAAAGAAGGAAAGGCATTGCACAGCACTGGGAGAGAGCAGTTGGAAATAACAAGAAGGTTGATTGTTTGGAAGTGGCAAAGGGTGGGTGGGGGGTGTAAAGTGAGGTTCTGCTGGCCAAGAGAAGCCTTTGTCCTGCTTAATAACCCAGCAGTGTTTGATTTATGAGACCCAATTTGTTCTAATAGTTAAGGCACTGGTTTAGAAGCAGGGAAACCCAAGTTTCCAGTCCTCAGTTTCATGGACTTGTCCATGTAGTCACCAGGAATTGCCAGGAGTCAAGACTGACTCAAAATCACGCATGCACACACGTGCGCGCGCACACACACACACTTTGATATATAACATTTAAATCTGCTTGTTCCCACTTCCTTATTACCATCCTTAGCAAAGTCCAGCTCTTATTCTAGGGTAAAAAGAAATGTATGCATAATAATGAACAGCCTGATTCTTTTCTTTCTGATGCCATGCAAGCAAGAGATCAAAATGAGGATCATCAGGCCTTTCTAGCAATGCTGTAAATTACTAATGAAGACAACCTTAGCTTAGTATATGTAAAGAATCTATTTAATGTTTTCATGACATTTTTGAAAGTTGCCTAGAACCATATCAGTCATTTTAGCCACAGTTTTTTTACTATAGAAGCCAGGATTGAAAAGCAGAAACTGGCTGATCTGCTGCAGTTTCAACATTCAGGGGGGAAAAAAGAGTGCAGGAAATTGTACATACAATTTGTATATAGGTATATACTGTATGGATTGCATTGATAACCTGCCTGACAGCACACCACAGAAAGAACCAATATGTCCCTGTCTCTTTCAAATGCAGATGGCATTTTATTATCCCTACAGTTCTATCAGATAAATTATGCCTGGTTGGGTGAGCATGATTGACTCTAAGCAAAACACCTCTCTGAATTTAGCCACCTTAAGGGCAGAAAGGTAGGGCAAATTGAAGTGAAGTGAAGTGGAAAGTAAAGTAAAGATGAACAGTGTTGTTACCTATCTCCATAATGTGGTCTCTGTTCAGATCAGATCTTTCACATAATATATGAAAACATGGGGAGAAAGGGAGAAAAACATGGCTTAATGCCAGCTCTAGTTTTTGTTTTCTGTCTTTTTCTTCCTTTTGCATTTATGTAACATTCACTAATGGTTATTTTGGGCCTTCATTTTAAGGAAAGAAATTGTGAGTGTGCAAAACTGAAATTGCTGGACTTTCACTAGCGAGGATAATACACATCACAGCCACACAGTGGATAATAAAAACAAGCAGTAGAAATGGGCAGGGAAGGGTAATAATGCTCAGGCATAAGGTCAAGATGCATCCCCTGCTTTTCACTGTAGGCTTAAGCCATAGTCGCCAAATGGGTGTTTTGGAAAGATCTGTGTTGCTATAGAGAAAATGCAGATGTAGCCTTTACCTGACATAGATTACATAGAAACAATTTCTTTGCATTGCTTAGCACCTGAAGAGGTGGTTGGCCTGAAGAGGTTCCTTGTTTTGTCAGTGCCCTTAGAGTCAAGGGGGACCGTGCTTGTCGTTTGTAGAATGTGGGACTACAGCCCTATTGCAAAGCCTTCATTCACAGATTGCAGAAATTACAGTAGTTCACTGGCAGCTTCCACAACCGGGACAGGTTCAGTCCTTTCAGGTTCAATGGATTTCTCAGAAACTTCCTTCTTCCTTAGCTTTGTGAAAGTCTGGCTCTAGGTGCCATGACATACGCAGGCCCTGGAGGCAAGGTTGAACTAAAAGAGACTGACAGGTAGAAATGGCGGATTATCTATTAGAGCTTAATGTTGTTGTTGTTTTGTCTGTCAACCAGTTGAAGAATTTAAAGACTTAATCTGTTTTTAACTAAGTAATCCATTGATTCTACAATTATGGGAACAGCAAAGGAAGGAAGGAAGGAAGGAAGGAAGGAAGGAAGGAAGGAAGGAAGGAAGGAAGGAAGGAAGGAAGGAAGGAAGGAAGGAAGGAAAAGAAGGAATCAGGAGATTGCCATGCCCAGTTTGCAACTAAACAGTGGAAAGTGCATCTTTTGATAGCAGTGGAATAGGAACATACCACCTTTTATCAAGCATATTATTGCTCAGTATAATATTATAATGCAATGCAATGCAATAATGCAGCTAGTAATTAGCAGCTAAGTACTCCCAAAATAATTATTAAATTCCCTTTCTTTTACATTAAAAATTACAATTGGGAGATAACTTTGAAAGGGCTGCATCAGCCACATCCAAGCCTATGGAACTGCAGGTATGCATGGGAATAATAGTTGGAGGTCTTGTCTTCTTTTCATTTGACCAGTGTCTGCTGAGATAGCAGGACATGGCCAACCATGTTGGGCTTGGAAACTAAGCAGAGTTGGGCTGGGACGGGAGCTCTCCAGGAATTCTAAGGCTGTAGATTACACTGGGTATCCAAAAAAACATCCCAGAAGAAGGCAGTGGCAAATCACTTCAATACTGCTGCTGAGAAAACTACATGGACCTGTCCATTTAGTCACCAGGAATGGTATATGATTTGAAGGAGGCTATTTATTTATAGCCAATAGGGCCTTTAGTTTTTCTTTTCTTTGCACAATTTTTTATATCTCATCCTTCATCATATTATGATGGCAACAGACAATGATTATTGAAAAATTCAGTCAAAATTCCCAGAACGCTCTTCGGCTATCCCACTCTTATATATAATCTCAAAATATCAAAATACCTGGAAGAAAAGAAAGGTTTATACCTGGTGCCAGAGAACCTTCCTAAACCCATGTTGATGCTCACTTAGCTTCCAGGAAAAGGTGTTCCACTGCGTGCTGCTACAGAAGACCGATCACAAGGACTTCCACAACAACGTCAAACCATTGGCAGGATAATATTGTAAGCTGCCCAGAGTTACATCTGTGAGATGGGCAGCGATATAAATCAAATCAAATCAAATCAAATCAGAAAGAGGCATTCTTTGAACATCTCCATTTCATCACACCTAAACTATGTTTTTTACAGGGAAACTGAAGTGAAAGTTGTATGTTTGCCTTGCTCCGTGGACCAAAATGCTTCTCTGTATGTATTCTACCTTCAGACACAGTTGATGTTAATTCAAAGATACCTTTCTTCAGGTTATATCATCAGCAACAGTTTGCAAAATTATTGTCAAAGTAATGAATAATAATAATACATTTACAACTATTCAGCATTAGTGCTGTATCAAAATGGGAGTTGATGCTGAGCTTATTTGTGGATACTTTTTTAATACAATCTTCCACTTTTTAATCTGTACTTGGCCCCCAAAAGCTTTAAAATAAAATTGAAAAAAGGAAACTGCTAACTGTACAGTATATTCTTTGCTTAAGCAAGGGGGAAAAAACACAGCTGTATTGACAGAGAACATATTTTTAATTAGTCAGAGGAAAGTGATTATGAATGACTGTCGTCATATATTAAAACACAGCTTTTTCATTTTGCTACCTTCTGCTGTCTAGTCTTTGCTGTCCGCTCATTAGCAAGAAAGGGGAAAAATTCTTTAAGCTTGTGGGCATGGTCACCCAAGCTCTCCCAATCTTATTCTGGGGATGTCATTTAACAGTAGCTCTACAAGTATCTTGTGCAGATACTGCTGCTTGCATCTAAGTTCTATATAGTTCCAAGCATGTTGCAGATAGTAATAAATGGTGGTAAGTAAGTAGGGTAGCCATAATGCTATTATGGAAATATTGAAAGATTTCCAGAGGGTGAGTGGTAGGAACCTTAATCCATCTGCTACTTTGTTGGGAGAGGTTTGACCAATGAGCTCAACAAAAGGACCCAAGAATAAGCTTATTTCAGTTCTGGCACCTTCATTGACTATTCCCTTACAAAAGCAATATATCTGATTAGTTCAGTGCATGCTACTTACACTTTAGCAAATGAAATGTTTTCCTAATTGGTTAATAAGGGAAGAAGGAGCCACTCCTTTAAAAGGCAAGGAAGATCTCAGAAAGAAGAGAAGCAGGCATTAGCTGAGAGGGGAGATTTCTGCTAAGAAAAGCAGGCTAAAGACTGAAAGCTGTTCATATCTGGTTACCATACTTGAGCTGCAAAATTTTGGTCAACCACAACATTGTAGCAGAGGAATACAGAAAATGGTAACTACTTGCTGCCACTTAGTTGTGGTCTACACAACCAGATATGGTATTCTTAATTTATGTCTTTTAGATATTGTAAATAAAGCGAAGTATTGTTTAATAGAAAGTCTCAAGGACTTGATCAAGAATAAACAGTGACATTTGTGTCTTCTTTCTTTGAGGCCATAGGAATTATTAACTGTTACATGTAGATCAGTCCATATCTCCTATGCAATGGACACTATACTGTTGCATAATTCTGCTGACTCAAGACACTGATGTGCAAACTCTCCATCAACACTGAAGGAGGCAAGCTATGTCTTACTCCATTATTCTCACTACTGTACTAGGTGCATTGAACTTATGCTCCCCCTTCTCTTGCACCATATGGGGTGGTCAGATGTAAAAATTACATCTTTTTTGCAGACCTATCCCCAGAAATCTCTAGGAATGTAGCAAAGTTCTGCTTGATTTGTGATTGCCATCAAAAGATACTGAGTGTGATCATCATTAAACAGAGGGACTATCTACAGTGGTCTTTGAATTCTGTCATCAATTTGTCTTGTTAGTTTATATTATGTATTGTATTGTTTTATTTTCGCTTGGTCTCTGGCATCAACCAATAAAGTAAAAGATATGGGAACTCATCATTCTATTCAGCTGATTCAAAAGGGTCATTGGCAGCCATGGGATATATTGCTTTTAAACTATAATTGGTCACATTGTTTTTATTGTGACCATTATTAATCAATGGATGCAATGCAGTTCTTATAATTGATTGAAAATCTTTAATTAGTCAACACTTTTTAATTCCAATAAAAGAGAATATATGTAGCTCAGGGTTGAACTGTGGAGTCCTTGGTGCTCTCTGAGCTTGGTTGTTTGCTTGCAGACGTTTCATTACTCGACTAGGTATCCTCATCAGTGCCAGTGAATGTGGGGTTTGCTCCCTGTTTATATATAGGAGCTTGCCCTGCCAGTGTTGGTGGGAGTGTGGTTTTCTCCTTGGTAGTTCCTTGATTAGGGTATTGTTTCCTGCTTGATTGTTTGCCTGGTGTTAATCCCTGCTTATCTGGGTAATGGCTGCTGGAGAGGATGTGTTCTGGCCTTTTTGTTTCCTTCTTAGCTGCTTTATTGTCTCTTTTGAATGGTGCGTAAATATGGTTTATTTCTATGTGTCTATTGATGGCTGATTTGTCTGAATGCCAAGCTTCCAGGAATTCCCTGGCATTTTTGGATTTAGCTTGGTCTAGGATGCTCACAGTTTCCCAGTGGGAACTGTGGCTGAGTCTGTCCATGTGTTGTGAGACTAAGGAGTTCTCATCGTGTCTTCTGACAGCTAGTTGGTGTTCATGGGTGCGCTCTGCTAGTCTTCTGCCTGTCTGTCCTACATAGTGGCTGTTGCAGTCCTTACACTGTATGTTGTAGATGACTCCTGTTTTTTCTTCTTGGGCTATTGGGTCTTTTGGTTTACTTAAGATGTTTTGGAGGACTTTAATTGGTTTGTGTGCTATGGTGATGCCGTGTGGTTGTAACAGTCTGTCGGTAGTTTCTGAGATGTTTTTGAAATATGGTAGTGTTATCCTTTTCATAGGTTGTGTTGGTTGTGCTGTAGTGGGTTGTGTGGTTAGACACTTTTTGATAAAGTTGTGTGGCTATCCATTTTGTTGGAAGATGTTGTATAGGCAGCCTGTTTCCTTTTTCTGGTGTTTTGGGTTGCTGTAGCGTGTCTGTACATTTTAATTTACTGAAGTGGAAAAGAGGAATTGTGCACTGTTTTACCAAGTTCTTTAGCTGATCAAAGCTAAAGGTTCAGATAAACCTGATACAGACAATTAGTTATAGATAGTGACTGCTCTATCTTCAATTTTACATTCTTGAACACATTTTGACTTTACAATCTGGAGCATGAGGTTATGTCAGGAGCCTGTTTGCAATGTTTATATTTACTAAACCCTATAAATTACATCTGTATACCTTGTGTTCCACAAACCAATTCAATTAACAATGCAGCTTAATCTAGAGAAATTAGTACAAAACCAACTTAATCTAGAGAAATTAGTACAAAACCAACTTTGATTTTATTCATAAGCCTGAACTGGAAAATCAGTGGTAAATGATGGCCTTCCTAGAGCAAACTTCCCATCCTGGTAGCCTCCAGGTGTTAGTCTTTAACTCTCATCATCTCCAATCAGGATAGCCAACTCATCTGGAGGACTCCAGGTTGTAGGAAGCTGTTTATGTGCAGCTTTGCAAGTGTTCCAAGCAATTAAAATGATAATTTAAATAGGTGAATGTTTTCTTAATTCGGTTTTGCTTTTCTTCCCTCTTCAGCTTTTGTGGGTGAACCTCTTATTTCTAGTTCACTGAGAAGCAACTGGCAAACTTATAGACATATTATGCAGGGAAAAAAATTATATATATTCTGCATTTGTTCCTTCCAGTGCCCATTCAGATCTGATGAAAGAGAATTTGCTTTCAAAATGCATCTCAGGAAGAAAGAATTTCTCTGGATGGTGGTGTTTTTGCTTTTACTTAGTTGGCTTTTCATTGTGAATGACAGGGGGGTTGTGTAAATGTCCTGCAGGCATTGTATAATGATTTCTCCAGAGTTTCACCATCTTTCAATCTTGTAAAGCTTCCATTCAGTCCCAGGGAAGACATCTCAAGTGAACTGATCCCATGGTGTTTTTTTTTTTTTTTCCCCAGCCTGGAAGGGTGGGCAGCCAGAGATGTTTCAGAGGGATAGAAAAATGTGTAACAGTAACGTATCAACCTCTTTCATTTCCATCAGTAAACTAAAATCTTGGAAACACCACCAAGAAAAATGGGAAAGAAATTCTAAAGCATTTTGATAATAATGCAAGCAAAAAAATAAACAAAAACCAGATACCTCATTTGCAAAGGAAGAAAACCTTTGCACATGTCACAATCCATGGGTGTTTATGCCCAGAACTCACAATTGCTGTACATTCATAATATTGGGATCAATCTCATTCTGATCCTTTTGGAATGATCTGGGGCCTTTCTCCACTGGTACCCACCCATCCTTGAGTCAGCAGAATACTATTCTGGCATGGAATTAGCTGCTCCCCTTGCTGAATTTTACCTTACCCCTATGGCATCTGTTCTGACTCACTGCTGAATGGTTCTGCCCTGATTTCACATACGAAGCACATAAACAAACTGATAGATGCTTCTGGTAATTTAACTGTGGTCTTTCTTCTGCACATCACCAGCCAGTGGTAAAACACGTGCTGAAGCAAGAATGGGAGGGATTTAGCTTCAGGGCTCTGTCTGTCATCTCTAGGTTCCTTTCTATAGCCTCCTTGCTATGCCCCATTTTGTCATGACCCATACTGAATAAAGCAAAAAGGAAAAAAGAAACAGATTGGAATCTGAAAGAGAGCTGAGTCGTAAGCAGTATTTCTATTTAGGACTTCTCTCCCCTTCCTTCCCTCATTTTTATAGGTGAGAAATGCTGATCAGTCTGGTGCTGTTGCATAATTTTGATAGACCATGGTTTATATTTACCAGGCACCAATTGCATCCACCCTTCTGGGGAGGATGTAGAATGATACAACCATGTGCCATATTGTGCTATACTGATAACTGTGTTGTGGAAGGGAAGGATTTGTGGAAGGGAATGCAAAGGGAAGCCCTATGCTAAATATAAATAGAAATAGAAAGAGAGGGAGTTCTACTCCTCTTGTGCAGGTCCAAGAGGGAGACAGCAGCCAAATGATAACAGTCAATGCTGATGGGGGACTGGAGGGGAAGGGGGCATGTCCCCTTCATCCTGCAATGGTGCCTCTCTGATCCCTCCCACCAGTGGTCTCATTACATTGCCTCTGATATAATGGGTGGTGATGTTTAACAGTTTCTTCACATCTTGCAGCAATTTGGATGCTGCTGGTTTAAGGTATGGAGGAGGATGACTAAAGTCTGTCTCCTTCATGTGCTGAGACAAGATGAAGACAATGTCAAGGGGACTCAGGAGAGAAAAAAAAAATTGCTATGTTTGCTATGTTAGGTACAAGTGGGAACAGGCCCTTTGTAAGGAAATCTGGAAAAGCCAAGGAATATTCTTCTGGCAAACTGGTGTTGGTTTTTCCTTAGACATGTTTCTCTACAGCATGGCTCTTCTTCCCCAAAGTAAAAAATTCCCTTAAAAGTTGACTGTAAGGACAAAACAAAGGATGAGGAGAGTTGAGAGAACAAAAGGTAATGACCAATCATGAACAAAAACAGCTAAAGGAAGTTCTCTAAAATAAATTGAGGCTTTGTTATGGCTAGGAATTATGAGGGCTGGGGAGCAGTTTAAGGAAAGGCATTGCAGCAAAGGTAGAGTTTGAATGATGGAAAAGATACTTAGCATCATGTAACTTCTTAAAGAAATGACATTTCCTAATCATTCCTTGGCCCTGGGATTAATGCATTGCCCCTGACTCCTGTAACATCAGCTGATAACCAGTTGCTCCTTCTCCTCAATCTGTGACTCCATGACTCATCAATCTGAGGTTTTATTAGGTACATTACTCGTTTGTGAATAATTATTCTATGTTGTTGGAATCTTGGAAGGATTAAGAAAATGCTTTTTGTCACCTTATCTTACTTGTCAATTCCCTGCTTACCACACCCAGTGCATGAATTCTGAACATTCCACCCAACAATGTCTGAAAAGAAGGGAGTGTTGTGGCCCAACCTGATAACATCTGCTGTGTTTTGTTAGGTGAAATGTGATTTCTTTTTCGCTTCTGTTCATGCCATTTTGTTTGCATTCTCCAAAAATGGAAAAGTCTGAACCAAGTTCCTGTGGACCAATGTAGATATACAGGATTCCCATTATACTTTACTAGAGAACAATATTCTGTGATCTAGTCTTACTGGTTTCAGAAGAAGAATTAAGTATGTGCATGAACTACTTCCATTAAGATAATTGGAAGAAATATGCTTAACTTTGGAACATATGCTAATTCCTCCTCACCTACTGAATTACCAAAATTAATTGATAAAATATCTGAATAATAATAATAATAATAATAATAATAATAATCTCTTGCTACCAAAATGAACATCTTCTCATTGTTTCTACAGTGCTAGCAACAGATTCAAATTTATAGTGTCTCCACCTACAGTCTAACTACTAGCCCAGCCACTTCAAGGTATTTTAATGTTAGAATGTAGTGCATGTACAGTAGTGCTTTGACACTTGGCATTATGAAAATAATGCAAATACATGAATGAGACTTTGGTTTAGAGAGTTAAAGTTTGGAGATAATTTTTGGCAAGCAGCTGTGTTCTTCCCCTGTTATTGACAATATGGAACAATAACACTGAAATATCTGTGACATAAAAGAGGCCAGGTCTCCACCAATATCAGCTTCACTTCACAGTTAAGAAGCTATGGCCCTTCACCCAACTTGGGGGTCTTATTTACCTTAATTTATTTTCACCTAACTAGCTCTTGATAATGGATTGTCAGTAGTTTGGGATGTTGCTGTGTATCTGCTGGTTTATTGCTATTGTGCTGGACTTTTTCACTGGTACTGTCCAAACCTCTCAAAATCCACAGATAGAGGGTGAATTATAAACATTTTGATAAATAAACAATAAAAGGGACTCTAGCAAAGTTTACTAAGGCAATTGATGCTGTACAGCCAGCATCCTTAAGTGGTGTTCAGAGGCACCAGCATGCCTGTAGAAACTTCCCTTCATCCCTTGACAAGCTGCCTCCCCCATTCTACTTTTTAAATGTCTAGATAATTTATTTTGATTTTTATACATAATTAAAACTGAATCAGGGATTCTGCAGAGCTCAGCACTAAGCTCCAGAATCATGTATTTTGAAAAATGCATCCATGTGGGAGAGGTCCAAAAAGTAAAGATGGCCATTGTTGTATATGCAACACATATAAAAAGGGGTGGAGTTTCCATTGTGTGACCACAGCCACCATCTTGATTTTTTTTTTTTAGCATTCCTGTGGATACCCCTGCTACATTGGTTCCATGGGCTTCTTATGTAATTCGGGTGCTGCAGTCTTGTGCTTTGTTTTCTAATGTGCCTAACTGCCTAGAAGAAAAGATAATGTAAAGTTGGAGTTGATATAGTGAATATTCCAGGAGAACAATCTCATCAGTTTGCCTCTCCTTCTCAACTGCTACAAATCTGAAATAGGTTGCTGAAATGAGGGGAAACCAAGAATAGATCTGAATGCAAAGGGACTACTAATTCAGTTCCAATTCTAAACAAGCATTTAGGGGCAGAGGGCTGAGCCAAGTGCCTTTAATTCTACTCAGTGCAGGTCTCTGTCCACTTGCTATTTAGATCCTGATTCCAGTTGGTGAGCCTTGAGGAAAGTAGATTACAGCATTGCAGGATTTGCCCATCCCCACCATACAATATTAATTTTTGCCTTCTTTCTTTGTGGTCAGAGGGGGTAGTTCTCTTTTGAAAATGGTGTTAAGCCAATTTTAGGCTTCCACAAGCTTTTGTCTCAACATGAGCAGTAGCCAGATTTCGATAGTAAAGTTGGAAGTCTGAGGTCTGCTTGAAAGACATTCATAGGCTGCATATGACCCTGGGGCCACAGGGTTGCCTACTTCCCTCACGACAAAAGTGTCATGTCAAGCACAAAAGTTCTTCTTTGAACTTAAGGTCTTAGCTTCTGTGCTACATTAGTAGATTGATATGAGTTTATCACCATCTCACTAGAAAGTCAGGAAATATAGGTTTACTGGAGCCTTGATTAAGCTGCATTGTTAATTGAATTGGTTTGTGGAACACAAGGTATACAGATGTAATTTATAGGGTTTAGTAAATATAAACATTGCAAACAGGCTGAATTCAATATATAGTATAGGCAAATACAGCTGGACAGGAACAGCTGGGATTGAACATTTACAGGCATGCACTGATGTGATTATGGGAATAAGCCCTTGAAGGGATTCATAGTTTGAGCATAGTTTAATATACAGCCTATGCTTTTGATACATGGCCTATGTTTGCTTCCAGCTGGAATGAACTTACTTGACAGTCTAAATCAAAATCTCGTAACTGAGCTTGCTGTTGTGCTGTGTGGGATTGTTTCCCAAGGTTCTTTTAGCACATGTGGAAATAGGCATTTTTTTTAATCCCTTGAGAGCCTGGACATAATAATCCATAGAAGGGGGTGGGAGGGAACCCTGCATTAACTTGGTATCCTCCCAAACTTTGACTCCACTTCAGATTGCTTCTTAAGCATATCTAGCAGCTGGGCAATAACTGTTTTTTAGACATAAAGCATAGGCTTTTCCCTGTAGGGTGGGGTAATGCTGATGGTGAAGAGTGAAGATGTTTGGATCTCTGCTCCTTCAGCTGTCTATGGGGCCTCTACATTAAGGCAGCTGAGCAGCTGGATTTCCAAAGAGAGATGAATGGATGCTTTATGATTGGCTCCTCTCCAACTGGTTCCAAAGCCACCAGTGGATGTTCCTCGCAAGAGCTTTTGCAGCACCTGCTTAAGAAACAAACACAAATCTTTTCCTCCTTGGTCACATTATGCATCTTTAATTCTGCTGACAGAGAAACTGGGATCATCAGTCCATTTCCCTACTAACTTGCTAAGATGATTCCAATTGTGGACAAGATTTCTCTGGATTTAAGCTGCTATAGCTGTTGGAAAGAACTTGCAGAGTGTCCACATAAATATATAAAGGAGGGCAGCCAGATGTAATGATTGTTTACACCCTTTTGGATTTAGATTCACTCCCACTTCCCCTTAGCAGATTAGACCTACTTGCCCTTGGTGATTTTGGATTTAGATTCACTCCCACTTCCCCTTAGCAAATTAGACCTACTTGCCCTTGGTGATTTGGTCTGTTCCCATCTCAGACATACAGAGATGGGAGGCACAGCACAGATGTGAGACAGTTAATGGAATAAATGCCATTGATCATGAGGTATCTCTGATGCCTCACCTGCCTTGGGCTTTTGCTGCATCTGCAAGGGAATTAAACTAGCATTCCAATCCTCTGAGCTGCCTCCTAACAGCTGTCACTAAAACTCAAACCAATTCACCGGAGAGACATTTTCATATTTCCCCCACCCAAATGTGAAATTTGTCTTCCAGACACATTCCAGTAATTGAAAACCAAGTCAGATAACAAGTTTACCATCAGAAGACATGTCTTTCTAATATGATATCTAGACTTCCATAAAATTTGGCAGGACCAGACAGACAGTTTACAAATATTTGTCTTTGAAATTTAATTCTGCTTTTGGAGATTTTATGTTGGGTTAGATTTAGTATTGTTATGCATTGGTTAGTTGGATAATGTAAAGGATGATTCAGCCAATGTTAACCTTTTTCCTGTGAGAAGTGATTTAACATGTGTTGAACTTTTCCTGATATCAATGGGACATAGAAGTACTAAATTTTCATTAATTCATGTAAAAAAAAGCTGGTTGTTTGACTTAGGTGATTAGTGTATCAGACTTGTTCTGATTCCCACCCCAGAGCAGCTTTAGTCAGAAGAAGACACTAGCATAAGAAGAGTCATGCTGGAATAGGTTGATAGTCTTGTAGGATTGTGCAGTTGCCTCAAATCTATACCTCCAAGTTATTTAGGTTGCTTAAGATTTCAAGGTGGCTAAGACCGGGAGAGGTCTAAGGTGAAAGATCCTGGCTACAGGGCTTTGGAAATGCCTTACTATCTCAGGAGGGCTCAATCAAAATACATAATTTGCCTCAAGCTTCCGTAAATAGAATATACCAGGCAGAGGGCAAGGTAAAGGCAGAATGGGTTATTTTTGAGACCAGTAGCTTTTAACCTCCAATCACATAGTATCTTTACTCAAGTCATAGTACTTTTGGGATGAAGGGATGGAACAATTGCTGAGTGGTGCTCATATGTGAGTGTTTCCTGAGGATGCTATGAGAGCAGTGCCCAACAACTCCATCAACCTTCTTCAAAGTAAGGAATGGCAAGACAGTGATTAATTGGATGCCGCTGTTTGTAGATATCCTGAGTACATTCAGACAACAGCAACTAACCTTCTCTTCCCGTATTACCTGCTCTAGGGCATTCAGTATTGGACCTGCCTGCCTTTCACTAAAAGTAAAGATTTCCTTGAATCAGATTTGTCCCTGGTGACTGTATGAACTTCTCTTTTCTGGGATTTTTCTTCTTAAATCTTCTAGTCTAGGTTACAGCCCTGGATAGTCTCTATTCAAATATTAATCAAGCACAATCTTATTTAGGTTTGAAGCTCACACCAAACCTGACTAGGCTCTACCTCATGATGAGACCAAGTTTGCAGTGTAAGAAGTGAATGCTCTTGTTCAGCATTGTTCTTCTGCTCTGAGCTATGGATTTAGCTTTGACTTCATATTTCTCTGCTGTCTATACCTTTTCTCCCCAGTGAATTGCTCTACACCCTAGAATTGTATGAAAATATTATCACATTGGTAGTTTTATTTCTGAACCTTTCCTGGATACCAATACCCTGGACTTCATATTTTTTTTCCAGCCATCACACTGTATTTATTGACATTTCCACTGTATCGATAACACCATGTTCTCAGGGAGGTAGGTGGGCATTATGGACAGCCATTCTCAGTTTGGATGCATTGGTGCTTCATGAAGGAGTAGCAGTGAATCTTGAACTTGCATGCTGGAACTTCTCATTGCTTCTGGTACAACCATGAGGAAGAGATAGGTAGTATTCATTTTGTGTTACAAGCTAGTTAGAATGTTTAATTGTAGAAGCACTGGAAAATCAGGTCCAACCACCTGTACTCCAGAGTTTTGGCCTTCAGTTCTCATCATCCCTGCTAGCATGGTTGATGGAAAAGGGTTGTGGGAGCTGAGGTTGCCTATGCTTATACTGGAGCTTGTTGGTCCTAACTAATTTATTTCAATAAATTACAGTTGTCCTTGTACAGAATAATGATACATTGTGGTTAGTTAAAAACAAGAAGTGGATGTTTCCAATCTCCTTGTAATTGTGCTGAAAGAGGAGACGGGAGGGAAGTGCATGTGATCCTGAGGCTCAGGAACGTAGTAGTAAACTGTTCTTTCACACTGCATCCAAACAGCCCATGGACACAATCAGCTTTGTTCTCTTTGGCAGAGCCAAACTAATCTGCTGGCACTGAAAACCCCAGAATAGTGTTTTTCACTTTATTCCAGTCTGCAAAGCAATAGGACTCTAAGGAAACCCCTAGAATTGTGGTTCAACCATAGAAAATAGATCTCTTGGCTGGGTATACTACTCTGCACCTTCCGAAAAAAAAATGGCCACAACGCTTAATGTCCTGTCGTAATGTGCAGCTTTTAGGAAGGATTGTAGCTCATATACTATGAACATGAAAAGGCTTTAATAAAGCTGGGAAGTTCTCATGTATAAAATGCTGGAAAGCGACTATGGGTTAGAGAGAGCACTGTACAATTTTTGCACAGGAACATACAGTGTGTGACCCCCACCCCACTCTTCGATACATATATGCCCAGACTTCACTGATGCTCCCTCCAGAATCACCTTGTGAACTCAGTAATTCATCTGCTGCATCACACCCAAGAGGAACATCAATCTGCATTGTTTCTTAGGGGGCTAAAACATGATTAACATCTGCATGGAGACTGATTTGGGCATTTTTGTGCCAGGAGCATCAAGAGTTTGTGCAAGAGGAGCAAGGTGTGTGTAGATAGGACAGGCAGCCAGATGCACTGACCATTCTGGAACACCTTTAGTAGGAAAAGTGGGTATGCATAAGCTGCCTAGGATGCAATATAAGAGATTGGGGGAACGCTCAGAGCCAATCAGTTCTGCCAGTCAAGCATCCCATAGCCCACCTATAGAAGCTGAGAACAGATCGATAGATCTGCTGGACCTATAGAATTTAGTTGTTCATTCAAGTCAGTAACAACCAGAGGGGAGAACATTTTTAGCAGTGGCAGCCAAGAAGGTCAGTATTGGTCCTCCTTTTTCGATCAGCTAAATATTTCTCTCTATTTTTATTTTGATTGTGCTTTAATGAATTGTTACACCTTCTTTCTTTTTTAAAAATCACTATTTGTGAGTTTTGCTAGTTTTATTGAAAGAAATCTCTAGCTGCAAGTTTACTTCTCTCCTTTAATTCAAAGAATCAAGCAGCTTCTTTAGCACATACAAACTAATTAGTTAGTTTGTTAGTTATGGCACTGGCTTTTTAATTTAAGAAATATCTGGGCCTTTTTTCCCCCATTACAGTTTTCAAAAAGTGGCATGCCCTTTATGCATTCATGATGTAAAGCTATACATACTAGTTATAGAGCGATACTTGCCTTTCAGGCAATGTGTTGCCAATGAGACAGATAAATGCAGGTCTAATAGATTGTTTTTAACTGTGTGGATCATTCCCTAACCTCCACTTTACAGAATTTCAGAATTTTAAATGTTTCTTGGCTCCATGAATTTTTATGTGCAATGGCATTTGTGTTGTTCAGTGGCTGGATTATAAAAATGTGGCTCAAGGCTTGCTTTTACCTCATTAGATCATGATCAAATCTTGCCTTTTCTTGGTAACAGGATATTTTGGATTCAGAAGACTGCTTTGGATATTGGTCTGGGGTTCTTTTCTTCTGCCTTAACCCTTTGTTTTGCTCTAATTACCAAATGCTACAAACCAACTGCTTTTTCAAGATTCAATTTTATGATAATTTTCAGTTTGAGGTGTGGACAGACTATGGTGCGGGGACCAAATTCCTTACTCAAAGAGTTGTTGTTGTTTATTCGTTTAGTCGCTTCCGACTCTTCGTGACTTCGTGGACCAGCCCACGCCAGAGCTTCCTGTCGGTCATTGCCACCCCCAGCTCCCCCAGGGACGAGTCTGTCACCTCTAGAATATTATCCATCCACCTTGCCCTTGGTCGGCCCCTCTTCCTTTTGCCCTCCACTCTCCCTAGCATCAGCATCTTCTCCAGGGTGTCCTGTCTTCTCATTATGTGGCCAAAGTATTTCAGTTTTGCCTTTAATATCATTCCCTCAAGTGAGCAGTCTGGCTTTATTTCCTGGAGGATGGACTGGTTTGATCTTCTTGCAGTCCAAGGCACTCTCAGAATTTTCCTCCAACACCACAGTTCAAAAGCATCTATCTTCCTTCGCTCAGCCTTCCTTATGGTCCAGCTCTCGCAGCCATATGTTACTACGGGGAACACCATTGCTTTAACTATGCGGACCTTTGTTGTCAGTGTGATGTCTCTGCTCTTAACTATTTTATCGAGATTTTTCATTGCTCTTCTTCCAAGGATTAAGCGTCTTCTGATTTCCTGACTGCAGTCAGCATCTGCAGTAATCTTCGCACCTAGGAATACAAAGTCTTTCACTGCTTCTACATTTTCTCCCTCTATTTGCCAGTTATCAATCAAGCTGGTTGCCATAATCTTGGTTTTTTTGAGGTTTAGCTGCAAACCAGCTTTTGCACTTTCTTCTTTCACCATCCTAAGGCTCCTCAGTTCCTCTTCGCTTTCAGCCATCAAAGTGGTATCATCTGCATATCTGAGATTGTTAATGTTTCTTCCAGAGATTTTAACTCCAGCCTTGGATTCCTCAAGCCCAGCTTGTCGCATGATGTGTTCTGCGTACAAGTTGAATAGGTAGGGTGAGAGGATACAGCCCTGCCGTACTCCTTTCCCAATCTTAAACCAGTCTGTTGTTCCGTGGTCTGTTCTTACTGTTGCTACTTGGTCGTCATACAGATTCTTCAGGAGGCAGACAAGATGACTTGGTATCCCCATACCCCTAAGAACTTGCCACAATTTGTTATGGTCCACACAGTCAAAGGCTTTAGAATAGTCAATAAAACAGAAATAGATGTTTTTCTGAAACTCCCTGGCTTTTTCCATTATCCAGCGGATATTGGCAATTTGGTCTCTAGTTCCTCTGCCTTTTCTAAACCCAGCTTGTACATCTGGCAATTCTCGCTCCATGAACTGCTCAAGTCTACCTTGCAGGATCTTGAGCATTACCTTACTGGCATGTGAAATGAGTGCCACTGTTCGATAGTTTGAACATTCTTTAGTGTTTCCCTTTTTTGGTATGGGGATATAAGTTGATTTTTTCCAGTTTGATGGCCATTCTTGTGTTTTCCAAATTTGCTGGCATATAGCATGCATTACCTTGACAGCATCATCTTGCAAGATTTTGAACAGTTCAGCTGGGATGCCGTCGTCTCCTGCTGCCTTGTTATTAGCAATGCTTCTTAAGGCCCATTCAACCTCACTCTTCAGGATGTCTGGCTCTAGCTCACTGACCACACCATCAAAGCTATCTCCGATATTGTTATCCTTCCTATACAGGTCTTCTGTATATTCTTGCCACCTTTTCTTGATCTCTTCTTCTTCTGTTAGGTCCTTGCCATCTTTGTTTTTGATCATACCCATTTTGGCCTGGAATTTACCTCCGATGTTTCTACTTTTCTGGAAGAGGTCTCTTGTCCTTCCTATTCTATTGTCTTCTTCCACTTCCATGCATTGCTTGTTTCTAAGGAGCTATATTTGACAAGCTGTATAATGTCAAAGAAAAGGAAGCCTATGATTAATCTGTCAATGGTTATTTGCAGCACATCACTCTCAAATAGATGGGTATAGTGTGCACTGACTTGTACCCTTCAAAGGCCATGGAGATAGACTGCAACTTAGCAGAAACTTGAACTGTAGCACCTTTGATCTTCATGCAAAATAGTGTCAAAATTTTACATCGGAATAATGTCTTTCCCCAATTCCAAATTGGTCTGTAGAATTTAGCATAGACCATTCAATATGATAAAGAAAACTGTTCTATTTCTTATTTATGTTTATACCACTGCATCCTGCATATAAAAGCATCCTGAAGTGGTTTACAAAATATAAATTATAGAATGAAGTATTTTTAATTATTAAAAAAACATACATAGTAAAAAAAAGAAGATGAAGACAAAACAAAAGGAGAAAAAAAGTATCTAAAATTAATATTTTGGTGAAGAGATCTGCAACAGGCACCTAAAAGACATGACTGTAAGCATTTTACAGACTTTCAGGGAGACAGCATTCCAAAATATTGGCACCATCTTACAGACAGAAGCACTCTGCTGTTCTAGCAAAGGCATTAGACCATCCCTCAACAATTGGCTCGATCAACCAGATCCATAATGGCAGCCCATCAGATATTCTGCTCCTAAATTGTTTGGGCTTTATATGTCGCATAAAAATCCTTGAACCTGGCTTGATAGCTTATTGGCAGTCCTTGCAGATGATTCAATAGTAGCATAATATACACAGCCAGACCCTCCACCGAGCAACGTGGCTGAAGCATTCTGCATCAGCTATTGCTTCAGGATCAAATATGTGAGTAGTTCCCTGTCCAGCAAAGGACATAAGTGAGTTGTAAATGCTGAAGCTGGTAGCAAGTGCTGCTGGCTGATGAGGTCACTTGGAGTGATTACCGTAATGACTCTAGAGAGACCTCCTAATTGTGTACCTATTTTCTCTGAGGGAATGCCAGACCACTGGGGAACAGGCAAGCATAACAGTTCTGATTCCCAAAACCAGTAACCCTCTGTCTTTTTAGAATTCAGTTTGAATTCATTGGCTATCATCTATCCCATAACTGAATGCAGACTGTGTTTCAGAACATGTACAGTATATTGATGACACCACCCACAAAACTCCTTATGACTATGCCAGTAACTTCATATAAATGTTAAATGACATTAAAATTTTGTCTTGGGGACCCCACAACATAGCTGCCACAGTCAAGAGGCATAATAATCTCTCGAAGACCATCTCTGCAAATAGGAAAAGAACCACTGTAACACCTGAAGGTGGTCCATAAGGATACTGCAATAGTATTAAAGGTGACTGTGAGAACAAATAGTGTAATGTGTCCCTAGTTCCTCTGCCTTTTCTAAACCCAGCTTGTGCATCTGGCAATTCTCGCTCCATGAATTGCTGAAGTTTACCTTGCAGGATCTTGAGCATTACCTTACTGGCATGTGAAATGAGTGCCACTGTTCGATAGTTTGAACATTCTTTAGTGTTTCCCTTTTTTGGTATGGGGATATAAGTTGATTTTTTCCAGTCTGATGGCCATTCTTGTGTTTTCCAAATTTGCTGGCATATAGCATGCATTACCTTGACAGCATCATCTTGCAAGATTTTGAACAGTTCAGCTGGGATGCCGTCGTCTCCTGCTGCCTTGTTATTAGCAATGCTTCTTAAGGCCCATTCAACCTCACTCTTCAGGATGTCTGGCTCTAGCTCACTGACCACACCATCAAAGCTATCTCCGATGTTGTTATCCTTCCTATACAGGTCTTCTGTATATTCTTGCCACCTTTTCTTGATCTCTTCTTCTTCTGTTAGGTCCTTGCCATCTTTGTTTTTGATCATACCCATTTCTGCCTGGAATTTACCTCCGATGTTTCTACTTTTCTGGAAGAGGTCTCTTGTCCTTCCTATTCTATTGTCTTCTTCCACTTCCACGCATTGCTTGTTTAAAAATAATTCCTTATCTCTTCTGGCTAACCTCTGGAATTTTGCATTTAATTGGGCATATCTCCCCCTATCACTGTTGCCTTTTGCTTTCCTTCTTTCTTGGGCTACTTCTAGTGTCTCAGCAGACAGCCATTTTGCTTTCTTGGTTTTCTCTTTCTTTCGGATGTATTTTGTTGCCGCCTCCCGAACAATGCTGCCAACTTCTGTCCAGAGTTCTTCCGGGACCCTATCTAATAAGTCCAGTCCCTTAAATCGATTCTTCACCTCCACTGCATATTCCTTAGGAATATTAGTGAGCTCATATCTAGCTGATCTGTGGGTCTTCCCTAATCTCTTTAGTCTGATCCTAAATTGTGCAATTGTTCATGATCTGAACTACAGTCAGCTCCAGGTCTTGATTTTACCGACTGTATAGATGTCCGCCACCTTTGGCTGCAAAGAATGTAGTCAATCTGATTTCGATGTTGTCCATCTGGGGAAGTCTATGTATAAAGCCGTCTCTTAGGTTGTTGGAAGAGAGTGTTTGTTATGCAGAGTGAGTTTTCTTGGCAAAATTCTATCAGCCTATGTCCTGCTTCGTTTTGTTCTCCCAGGCCATACTTACCTGTAATTCCAGGTGTCATTTGACTGCCCACCTTAGCATTCCAGTCTCCCGTGATGAAAAATAACATCTCTTTTAGGCGTGTTGTCCAGTAGGTGCTGCAGATCCTCATAGAACTGCTCTACTTCAGCTTCTTCAGCATCTGTGGTTGGGGCGTATATTTGGATCACTGTGATGTTAGATGGCTTGCCCTGAATTCGAATTGAGATCATTCTATCATTTTTTGGATTGTATCCAAGTACTACTTTAGCCACTTTACTATTAATTATGAAGTCTGCTCCATTTCTTCTGTGGTCCTCTTGTCCACAGTAGTAGATCTGGTGGTCATTTGATGTGAAGTGGCCCATTCCAGTCCATTTCAGTTCACTGATGCCCAAAATGTCTATCTTTAATCTTGACATCTCATCAATAACCACATCCAATTTGCCCTGGCTCATAGATCTTACATTCCAGGTTCCAATGGTGTGTTGATCCTTAGAACATCGGAGTCGCCGTTCACCATCAGCACCGTCGGCCGCTACCCGTCCTTTCGGCTTTGAGCTAGCTGCGTCATCACGTCTGGGGCTAGTTGAACTCATTCTCTGTTCCTCCCCAGTAGCATTTTGACCATCTTCCGACCTGGGGGTCTCATCTTCCGATGGTATACCGACATATCTCTGGTTGTACTGATCCATTTAGTTTTCACAGCAAGAATACTGGGGTGGGTTGCCGTTACCTTCCCCAGGGATCTCATTTAGTCTGACCTCTCTGTCATGACCTTCCCGTCTTGGGTGGCCCTTCACGGTTTAGCTCATGGCATCATTGAGTTGCTCAAGCTCCAGCACCACGACAAGGTAACGATCCTTTGCTGAAGACAGTATACTAATACTAATACTAATACTACTACAGTATACTAAATACCAATACTAATACTGTAGTATTAGTATTAGTATGGGATGGGGATGATCACATGTTTATTTTAAAGCTGTCCATTAGTGTTTGAAAACCTGGGAATTGGCCTTTAAAAAATTTATAGACTTCAAGCAAAGGACAGAACCAGGTCTACTATAAAACAAAATGAGGCAACTGCTTCAGGTAGCTGATTCAAGGAACCATGAAAAGGCCTTTTTTTGTCACCTTGATTGATTAGTTAGTAGCTTAATTAGCATAATTATCAGCAGAGAGAAGGGGAAGAAGTGGGAGACACTCAAAGAGTAATACCTCTTCAAATGTCTAAATAATTTGTCTGGCTTCAATGCTTCTTATCATTTGGAGAATCAGAGGCAAGATCTCCATTTCAATACATCTCTTGGGATGGCCCTGCAGGAGGAGAGTTCTAGGAAGGGTGGAATGAAGACCACCTTTGTCCACCTCAAGTTTTGGTGGAAGTTAGAGGGTCACAAAAAGCTTAAGGTTGCACATCCTGATCAGCTTTGCATGGTCAGCTTTGCATGTTGTGCTCTTGTGATGATCAGTAATAAAGTTGGCAATTGTTTGAACAATGTTCCTTGATATGCCAGCCCACCTTGTAATGGTAATGATTTCAAAAAAAGGTAAAAGGAAAAACAGAATTAAAACCAATTAAAGCAATAAACGAACAAATAATATTTACAACATAAATTATGAAGGTGAGGTCCAACCACAATAAAAAACCCTAAAAAACAAATAAGAACTAAACAGCAGTTAAATTACACAAATGAATAAAATGAATAAAATCAATATACACCAAATATATTTTCAAGCAGAATGAAAACAATGTTTTTATACAATTGTAAAATTCTAAACCGATCTACTAAGTTTACTAATAAGATTAACAGTAAAACAGCTGTACTGCGGGGTGATTATAACAATGCCTTAATACAAAAATGCAGTGGGTATGTGATTACTCTGGCTTGAAAAGAGAAGCTAAGAACAGATGGAGGCATATTTGTGTGTGTGTGCATGTGTGTGAACAAATAATGGCTAACACTTTTATTTATCTATGAAAAATGTAGACTGAAGAATTCTTTTTTCTTCAAGAATTTCTGAAACTGTCCTCAAATTTAGAATGGAACTATAAGAACAATTCAACAATGGTTAAAAACAAACAGAGGGACACAACTTCAAGTAGAATCCAAAACTGACATCTTTATCAATTACTGGATGACAAGATGGAAGATTCTTTTCATGTGACAGCAACAAAATGCCACACCCAGAGGAAAATGCTGAAAATCTTTGGGGAACCAGAAGATTTGCTACATTTGTTGCAAGTCTTAAAATTTTCTACTATTTTCTTGACATTTCAAGAATGGTATGATATTTATGCAGAAATGTATCCTGCTTTAGATGGTTTTTGCCCAAGATCCTATCCACCTTTTCATTGCTATCCTTCATGAAGTTATTTGGAGGTATTGTCCAAAACATGGGGAAGGTACCATTGGACAAAGGAATATGTGCATTACACAAATGTGGGGTGCTAAGCAGCATTTTTGAGTAGATCTTCAAGATCAACAAAAAGGAGGTCCATGGTTCACTGAACTAGACTAAATTGGATTAAAGCTGACACTCTTATTTAGGTTAACTAGCCCAAAATTGCAGAATTAGTACCTGTAACCTGCAACAGAATTGATTGAATTCTAACCCACTTTTCCTGAGATGCCCACTAGATGTGTGAGATTTTGACTCCAGTAAGTCCTGGCTGGTAAGAATGTTTTAAAGCAACAACTATTTCTTAACTGCAAGAGAGACATGTGACAACTTTGTAAGATAAGGTAATCCTTGAGAGAATGATAGGACAAAGTAATCCTACTTTAAAAACAGGTAGGTTTCCTGTTATTAATATAAAGGTAATTGGGTATGAACTAGCCTGCCTGCCTGCCTGCCTGCCTGCCTGCCTGCCTTCCTAATATAAATTATGCAAAGTATTTTACATTTTGTGGGAGCCAGTTTGGTGTAGGGGTTAAGGCATCAGGCTAGAAACTGGGAAACGGTGAGTTCTAGTCCTGACTCAGGCACAAAGCCAGCTGGGTGACTCTTTTTCCAAAATGACTCTTGGCTTCTCATTATTTGTCCAAAATATCTAAGCCTGAGTGCAATTATTAGTGCTTCTGGTGAACAGTCTGATTTTACATCATCTAATCGTTCTTCTTAAGCCCCACAATTTTCTCCAGCATCACCCTCAAAAGTAAAATGTGGAAAGAGATAAGATGCCAAGTTGTTTGCAAATGAAGCACTGGGGGCAGTGGGATAAACATTCTCCCCTTCAAACTGTTTAATTAATCAAGTCTTCAAAAGTCCTCCTATAATTTTCCACATGGGAGGGAAATCATTGAATCACCTCTCCTCCTGATGAACTCTGCCTTATAGCTCCAACATGGCTGTATTTCTCTAAAAGCATTCTCCAAATAAACAAACAAAAAAACAGAGTAAGCTGGGGGACTGGAGTAGATAACATCACTAGATTGAACTTTTAGATTGTTATTCAGTCCTGCCCTCCAGTCTCCCTCCTAATGATATAACAACACTGAGTTACTTTGCATATTTATTTTATCTGTTGGTATTTTTGTGCTACCTTTCTATAAATGTTATCATGGTAATGTACAAGCTAGATTTAAAGAAATAACATAAAGATCAAGAATTCAGTCATATTAAAGGATTAAAATAAGATTAGAACGACTAAAAGCAATTTAAAAGGATTTAAAATGAATCAGAATGTCGTTATTACAGACAATTTTAACCTCTTTGGTCCCTTAAATGTCAAGCACAGCCATGACTTCACTCACTGGATAAGAACAGTGACAGTCAAGTACAGAGTCGTTGGTTTGGGCAGATGAACCATACCTGCAGATTTTGTTTCATACCGCTGCTTCTGAAGTGGCTAATGCTTGGTGTTAGGAAGAAAGGGAAGGTCCGTTTATGGTGGAAACAGACTCTGGATAGCTTGATGAGAATTTGCACAAAACTAGTCCAACAGGCAAATATATACAGTATGACAGCCTTACTGCCAGGGCGTTTCAAATCATAAGGCATATAAGACAACTTGAGCAGTCTAGTGATCAATTAACTAGAACTGAGGACATGCAGCCCCAGGTCCCCACTGGATAATGAAAGGTCTCTCAGTGCAGTTGGGTTGTCGCTATTTATTTATTTGTCAAATTTATGTCACCACCCATCTCCCCCAATGGGGGACTCTGGGTGGTTTACAATAAAATGACACTAAAAGCATAACCATCTAAATTAGATTATCTCTCAGCCCAACCTACTTCTCAGGTAGGTTGTTATTCTTGTTGCAGTAATTTAGAGGAGGGACTTTTAGGTACACTACCCTGAGTGTCTAGATGAAAGACAGAATATAAATGTAAAAATAACAAAATGAATCAGGTGACTAGACAAATGCAGAGGCATATCCCGGTCACGTTGTATGATGCCCTAAATATGAGAGTTGTGGAAAGCATGCATGTGTGAATAGATAGGCTCCACTTCCCAGGGAGGAAGAGAAACCGCGGGGGATGCACACACACAGAACAGCCCCAGGAGCCTTCCAAACGCTTGGAGGGGTGGTGTTTCATGCACTGCGCCCTTTTGAATGCTTTGCAGGATCCCCCTTAATATCCCTTACACCAGCCTTCAACTGATGGACGGACAAAGCCTTCCTTCTGTTTTATACCCTTTTTGTTTGTTTGTTTCCCAATTTTGCCACCATTGATTCATTTCCACAGGAGAGCAAACTGTATTTTGGCTCCAGTTATTCCAGGATATGTACTTTTTCCAAAATAGAGAGAATTTTATTATGACTATTATTCTGGAATTTGATTATGTAATAACATATGTCTCTCCACATGCTCTGAATGCAGACAGTTTCTTTTTACACACTCAGATTCTCACAGGAATATATTATAACGGGCTAGAGGGTTTTAATTAACAAATTTCACAAGAAGGAATCTTCTGCCCCCCCGCCACAAAAAACATCTGAAATGTGTTAACCCTTCATGTTGCTCTAAATGACACAATATTTGCTCATTCCAACTATAGTAGTTGCCAGATAATTTTCTGCTGTTTGATTAGGTGATGATTATGCAAATTCCCAACATCTGTAGCCAAGAATTGGATTATCTAAAAATTAATCACCCTATGTATGCCTGCAGTTTTTTTTTAATAGACAATAGAAAAATATAATTAGCTTTGCTGCTAGACAAACTGGAGGATGCTAATCTTTCACATCTCATTATTTCCTGAAGGTTTCGATGTCATCTGGTACTAGCTGTCTGGTAACACCAACTTTCTGTTCTTTCCAGAAAGCTATCTTTGACATTTATTCCTTCATCGATGGAAACAACATAAATAAAAAGCCATCTTGTAAATGTAACATTAATGTTCCCACTGATCCTGCAATTTGGTTATATCCTAAGAAGAAGAAGTCTTTTATGTGTTTAGGATTGGTGGCTACTTCCATTAATATAATTGCTCTTTTTTTCTCCCTCCCTCTGTGCCTGAGAACATACACACACATGCACACAAAAATACTCTGCTCCTGTAGCTCCACACTTCTTCTACTTCTTGCCAGGATGGCCGGCAGCTGCCATTTGTGATGCAAACGAGCCCAGATGGGACAAGTAATGTGGCATAGGCTGAGCTCTTTGTTAGTTCAGCTTCCCTGAAGTTTTGCAATTGACCAACAGCCATCCCAGCCCTGAACTGGGCCTTTTCTTACCAGCAGGGCAAATCACAGCTGGGAGAAGAGTTAATCCATTCTTAGGTCCCAGAGCTCTGAATCTCCCTTTTTCTTTTACCTTTTGTTTCTCCCTGCTTTGTGTTGTGATCTAGGTGCCACACCAGAAAGCTTTAGCCCACTGTTGTATTATCTCTCTCTTTTTTTTAATCTTGGCCTGCTGGCGCATATTGGCAACTGTGCACATTTCAGAAAACATGGTCTTTTCAGAATGTTGCCCCCCTGTTAAATCCTAGGCTTTTTTTTTTTTTTTTAAAAGCACATTTTGTTAAATGTGTTACAAGTAAACTTTGTCCCCCTTTGTCCCCCTTCTCCCACCCAGCCATTAGGACCCCTCAGTTGGCCTTCTCCAGCTGGTAAGCTGCAACATTCATCTTCCTCATAATTCACCGTGAAGCCCCCCTTTTCACTGATGGCCCAGGGGAAGAGCCCACATAAAAGGAAAGTCAATCACTTCTTCGCCATCTTTCCTTTGCAGCATTCAGCCAGCCCTCTTATTTACTGTTTGGTACGTGTGGAGGAAGACCCCTCACTCCTGACCCCAACAAAGCTGCCTGCTCCCCACACAGCCCAAATAAAAGGTGTCTCTGGAATTTAGGGCTTTCGTGCTACAACGGCTGGTACAGCACAGGGCCTGCTCTTGATTGATGCTTACATTTGATCTTTGCAGTGTCCTCTGCCAGTTTTATGGGGCCATAAATATGTTATATGGTGGAAGTGTACATTTGGCAACATACCCCACATCCTCCCCAACCATTCAGCACTGTGCTCTCAATTCATATATAAAGGGTTAGGCGACAAGGTTGAATGTTTACCACGTGCCTCAGTCAACAGTTCAAACTCAAACCTTGACTTCTTCAATGGGAAGGAAAGAGAAGAGGGGAGGAACCTGAATTCTCTCTCGACCCACTGATTTCAGTTCCATTCCTGAAGAATTCCTGAAGAAATTAAAACCTTTTGAAGGGTCCTTCCCAGCTTTTCCTAACTGGGGGTTCTCTGAGTATAGTGGGAGTACAATTCCCAAAATTCTCAGCCAGCTTGAGAAAATGGTCCTCTCAGTTATACCCAGGTTTATGGCAGGTTGACTAGAGAAGCTCTTAAACATTTATCTGGATTAATATTGTTGAAATCTATTTTCCAATTTCCTGAAGGGTTTTTTCCCCCTTTGCCAAAATACTTTTATTTTTCTGCCTTTTTGTTTTCTGCCTTTTATTTTCTCAGGGTCCCTTCCCTTCCCTTCCCTGTTGTGATCTGGCTGAGAGTTCTTAATTTAAAAAACAAACAAACAAACAAAAACAAGGTCACCCTCCATCCTGGTGCCTTACCTTGGGATGTATTTGAAGTGTGAGAAGCTAGAGAGGTGGCAGTCTGCTGAGAAGATGATCACAGCATGAGAGAAAGGATTGCATAATGCAATATGGACAAGGAGCCATCTTGTAAGTAAAGTAATACAAGAACCTTGTATCCCATCAATTCTTTTCTTCACCTTTGGAAAAAAAATGAAAGTAGTTAACATCAAAGGGAATGATAAAAAATAGAGAAATGTTTTACCGAGGACTAAAATGGATTGAAGGAATGTTATGGATTATATTCTCTCTCTACTTACAGAAAATGGAAGCCATCACTCCCTCTTCTGGGGGAGATGGGCGGTGGCTAAATTTGAGAAATAAATAAACTATTTCTTTAGACCGATTACATGAAAAACAATGACAAGATTTACCTTAAGTTTATGTTGTTTTTAGTGGTCATTTTTAATTGTTGGGGACAAATGTTAGTCTAAGGCAGTGTTTCTCAACCTTGGCAACTTTAAGATGTGTGGACTTCAACTCCCAGAATTCCCCAGCCAGCATGGGGAATGGCTGGCTGGGGAATTCTGAGAGTCGGTCCACACCTCTTCAAGTTGCCAAGGCTGAGAAACACTGGTCTAAGAAGTTTTCACATGTGGGTAGGTGATATGTGTTGGAGTGTAGAATTAGTCCTTTGGTTCATGCATTTTATTGTATTACACTACTTAATGTGTAATTGGCCTATGTGTATAAGTAAGGCTTCCCAAATAACAATAGCAGCAAGGTAAATAACACCAACCAATGAATGCATGTTCTTAGGATGTAAAGGAAGATAGTAATTTTAAGTTGAACCTAATTTCTAGTGATTTTATGTCCATGTTGTTTTCTCGGGAGAAAGCATGGCAATAGTTTGCCACTGCCTTCTAGGTTACATTTTTGATTCCCAATGTGGTGACCTCCCATCCAAGCTCTGACCCTGCTTAGATTTTTGAGATCTGCCATCAAGCTTCCTAGGCTTTAGTTCATATTAAAGATTAAATACACAATGCTAGATAGGCTTGATTGCAGATACCATTGTCCAGATGTGATTTTACTGGCCAGCACCAAATGATTATGCAATTGGCTATGAGAATCCAGCTGTAGGAGAGATTGGGACTGCTATATGGGAGGGTGAACATCATAGAAAAACAGATGTAGATGGGAGGCAGGCAGGCAATGGAAAGGAGAGACAATAAGAGAACAGAAAATGTGTTGGAGAATGGAGAAAAAATAGTTGATTTTTGCTCATGCTAGAATTCTTAACAGTTTAAGGAAGGACTGAGAAAAAACAAAGGCCCATTTTAACTCTTTCTTAGTGATGTTTCATTCATTGGTTGCCGTATAAAAAAGTAACTCAGCTTTTGGAGACTAATTATGAAATGCAACTGATTTTTCTCCTGATTCCTGGGTAGGTTTTACTGCCCAGAAACCCTAAAAAAATTCATATTGGTATGCATTCATTCAAGGAAAACTCAGAAATATAGCTGTAGCATGTTTGGCTCAAGTTATAGCTTGGCCATTTCCCTAGTATCTCAAAACAACACAAAATTTTGGAATATCCCTTTGGATCCTTGGATTGCTATTACGTGAAACATTTTAGCTGGTTTTTCTGTGAAATGGTTTCAGTCTTAGCAGACTCTCTCTCTTAGAGAGAGCCAGTTTGGTCTAGTGGTTAAGGTTCTGGGCTAGAAACCAGGTGTCTGTGAGTTCTAGTCCCACCTTAGGCATGAAAGCTGGCTGGGTGACCTTGGGCCGGTCCCTCTCTCTCAGCCCAACTTGGTCCAATGTAGACTAGCCTCCTCGTGGTGCATCCCAGGCAACGTTACCTGTCACAGATAAATAGTCTACACATCTGGCTGCTGGACCTCACAAGGATTTCCCAGCAAGAAAAAGCAGCATGAACACCGAACTGCTATGCCATACGATTAAAAAAAGAAAAAAAAAGTCTTAGCAGAAAAAAACATGCTTGAAGTTGTAATAAATAACTCAGGACATCAACATGTCAGCAAAATGGAGATAAATAATTCTGGATTCTTTGTAATCAAGTTTTGCCCTTCCCTAACATTAGAATAATGTCAAGGGTGTCAGAAGTTGTCATCTTACCAGTTTATCTCCCAGAAGTTATTCCACAAGGAATGAAAAAAGACAGGAAAAGCAGAAATTATGTCAGGCTGATAAAAATATTGCTTTCTTTCAGACCAAAACAGAACTGTTTTTTGACAGTAGTTGAGTATTTTTGCCTCAGTAGCGGAGAAACATAATGTAGTGATTTCAGGCTTGCCAGGGCATATCTTTTCTCTTTCTCAAATCTGAACTTTGGTCATGTTAGATATTCAGTCTGTGGTTTGCACCGATTTCACCTGTCAAGGGCATGATTGTTTCACCAGACTGAGAGAAATGAAGAATTGTAGGTAACTATCAATGGACTCATGGAATTTACTTGATCTTTTGTAGGGATGCAATTTTTTTTTCTTTGCCATGAATTCAAATGTCTCTTTATTAAATTTTAAATCTTCAAAACATTAACCCCTCACTGACTGGCACTCACTGATGTCCATGTTACGATGAAGAAGTTATATTCTCTCATCACAAACCTACCTCAGTGTTGTTCTGAGGATAAAAAGAAGGGTAGAGAATCATGATCATCACCCTGAGCTCCCTGGAGGAAAGACAGCCTATAAATATCAATCAAACAAACAATTGTCTGACTGTTTTCAGAAATGTTGGCACGTACAGTTTCTCAGTGTATGCTTGCCTGCTGTGAATATACTGCCTCACCCTGGGACTATGAATAATACTAATGTATTCTGCACAGAGCTGCCTTTGAAGTCAGTCAGAAAACATCAGCCCCTGCAGAATAGAGCCACCTGAACGTTGATGGGGATGTGACTACTAATGTGTATCTGAGGCCAGTTCAACTATTGAATATGTACTGTATCACTCTCATACATACACAGACTTGCATATATTATTGAGAGCAAAACTGAAAATATAGCAAGGAGATCTGCACTTCTTCAGTCTGGTGTTCAGGGTTGGTGAAGGAATTTTGTTCTCAGAGTCAAAGGACAAGATGGCATCCAGATCCCATCCTTTAAAGTTGTACATTTGTTTAGTGAATTGCTGGTGATTATGAAGGCATGTAGGGTAAAGTGAGTGTGATATACACAGTTGTGTGCTCTAACACCTGACTTCTTAGCCCAATGTCAGCTGGGTCATTCTGCCTAAAGCTAAGACTGGTCCTGCTTGTATACTTGAAAAAGCACTGTACCAAGAGGATAAGGAGTCAATCAAACAGAAATTATTTTCACTTGTGTTCCTAGTGATGTGCTGTGATTTCATTCTATGGGAGGAAAGGTGTAGGCATGGACTTTCCTGTGTGTTTGGACTTTTGCTGTTCTGTCCAACAGTATTATGGTTGGACCTAAGGAGAATCACATATGAGTGGACCTCAGGAAACTGGTAGCACATGTGAAGAGAGGTTTATGCATTATGTGGATTCGTTGATGCTACTTAGAGTATCTTGTTCATCCATTTGGGGATGACTATTCTGTAACTATAAGAAATGAACTGGAATAATGTATGAATTTTGTGAATAAGCTCAACACATGCCTTTTAGTTTCTGTATATTCTATCAACTGCCATTTAGGGTTCATAGGAGACAGGAGTCTCTTTAGGGTGTCAAAATGTTTTATTTTGAGAAAGGAAGCATTTATATTGAAATGGAAGTAATGCCTGGCTTTTAAACTCAATTAATTCAATACATACAATATTTCTGACAAGCTGGCTACAAATCATGTTTAGTGTACCATTTTATAATGATGCTTTTAATTTGTGGACCTAATAAACAGCATTTACTTTTTTTTAACCATTGGTTTCTTCACACTAAAGGCACTTGACATGTAATGGGTTGATTGACTCAATCCACTTAGGACTGCCTTTGATTAAGAAGGGGGAAAAAAAGCACTGTACCAAAGTTTAATCAATTCAGTTCAAGAAAGACCTGCAGAAGAGAGAGAGAGAGAGAGGGGGGGGGGGGCAACAGCTATCTTTTAATGGTCTCTAATGACTAATCATAAAGTATTAATATTAGACCGCAGTTGTTGGAATAAGCATTTCTAGGCTGGGACATGCAGTGCCAATTATTGTGGCTTAATTCTAACCCGCTCACACACATGAGGCTCCTAAGTTTGTAAGGTCCAGGGCTAAGCATGCTGGTTCCACCTCCTCTGTCCCAATGCCACATTAGTCCTCACACTCTCTGAGCTTAGAGGGACCATGATAAAGCAGAGTCTCCAGTCACAAAGAAGGTTCTGTTTTAAGTGTTCAAGTGAACGTAAATAATGCTTCCCTTCAGAACTTGCTTGACACTCAGATGGGGTTCCAAGGGCATGCAGGCTGAGATGGGAAATGTGGGGAGGCTTAGCAGTCCCGCCCTCTTATATATGTCCCATCCTTCACATGCTCAGGAGAATACTTGAAGAAAGCATAAAAAGATGTTACTGCAAGCTATAATTTATTAGCGTGAATACACACACACTAGTAAGCCTCATATGCCTCATTCCTCTGAATGTGAGGAATGTGTCTTTTTCTACCAAGGATAACTGTAGGGTCAGGATGACCTCAGCAATCTCTTGGCTATGATAGGACTACCTGGGCTGGACTGCAAACATCCTAGCAACAGTTAGATGGCAGCACAGAGAGACACAACACTCTCTTTGCTGCCATCTAGTGGTTCATTTGTATCTTTGCAGTGCAAATCTGGTTGCTCCAAGGTTAGGACTTATCTAGCAGTAGCATCAAACAGGTATAAGCAATTATACCTCAGAGCTTTGTAAGAAGATAAAATGGAGCCTCCACAGGAGCTAGCACTTAAATTGCCCACAATACTTTGTGACATTATCATAAGGCATTGTGGGAAATGTAATGTTAATTTTGACCTAAAAGTTTTGACTTAAAACTTCAAGGTCTACCTGCTAGTACCAAGCTCAAAGGGCATAAATTCATTATTAAAGAAAGAAGTGCCTCTAAACCCATCTGTAAATATAGAAATCATTATGCATACCAGAATGAAGCTCACTATTTTTCATACCAAAGACCCCAAACTTTCTTTGTTTTTGTAGTTTAATTTAGATGGGAAATTTATATTTTTGTTAATCACTTGGGAGCCAGAATTGCAGTACCTGTACTTGCTGAACCACTGAAATTCTCAAGAGGTCTACCAGTAGATCTCAGCCTACCTTGTCCCCATTCCTGTAATAGGAGCCCCAAACAAGATTCAGCTTTGGTTGGCTCTGGTAGGGGGCCGGGGCCCCAGCAGTTGGTTAGAAGTGCTGAGTGCTATTGCTATTACAACTGGATTCAGATCTGCGGTCAACTATAGTTTCTCTTCAACCTAGAATTCCACGTGAACAGCTGAATCCTTGTTGGCTTAGCCATTTGAAATTATAATGAAACACAGTGTCATAATTCATTCACTATCTGATTAGGTAACTCATTTCATTTTTTAAAATCCTGCACAGAAAGGCACAAATGTGCATCTCTGTTCATTTGTTTTTGTAGCTGAAGGGTTGTCAAAAAAATCTGTCACTACCACAACTGAAAAATATAATCTAGATTGTATTGGCATTTAAAAACTAGCTTCAAGGGTTGTTTTTTTCCTTCAAAGATTTTTTTTTTTTTACTGTTTATGCCATTAGGCAGGTGTTGAATGATTTTGCTCAGAAAACAGACAGGCTTGACCTTTCTGCCTTATGTTCAAAATTTCCTAATCATCATAATTGTCACTATCAATGTGCGAAGTGAATTTTGCATTTTCCTTCTCAGATAAAAATGATAAAATTAGGATTCAGTTCTTTTAAACATATCCCATGTATTTTGAGTCCTTCTTATGCACATGTGCCCGATAGTAACTCAGTTGTACTTTTGTCTGAGTAGTCATGAGATGATGCTGGGAAAATAGGAAGGTAATTAATAAATAATCTGAACATGTAAGTGCAAAATAACTTGCTGAATGGCTATAGTATATGTGTATTCATGTAAAAACACACACATGTCAATGCACAGGCCGTTTATTTTGGCATACTGTAGATAGCTGTATACAGAGGTTAGTAATATGAATGATGCTGTAATGCTTACAGTGTTCAAATGCTGCATTGTTTACCTGTAATTCTTACAACAGGTCAGTAATTCTTTTGTCCTTCATTGGGGTGGGAGAGGGAAGAAGGGAGAAAGAGAAGCTTAGCTAAGTGTCACCAGATTGTATTTTCTGAAGATAAGAGATCTGGCTCCTGATCTGTAGGTGTCCCTCTTCCTTTTCTTTCTTTCTTTCTTTCTTTCTTTCTTTCTTTCTTTCTTTCTTTCTTTCTTTCTTTCTTTCTTTCTATGAATTTTATTGGGCTGATCTAATTAATAGAAAAACAGAATTAATGAAATTGTATAATGTCTGTCAACATTTGAATTAGGATTTGTTTTTTCAATAAAGGGGCAAAGAAGAAGACTTTCAAGCATAGGTCAGTGTTAGCATTGCCATCAGTCTTCTATAGGAGTAATTTTCCACAATAAATTTATATTGATAGTAATTTTCACACTCAGCCAAGGCACATATTTACTCACATGTGCACTTAGAGACCCCTTTCTTAATATTTAACCCCAGCCGTACATAGTGCTAGTGTGTCATGTTCCCTGTTGCAAGGCATAAGTGCATCACAACGGGGAACATGCACATCAGGAAAGAGGAAGGGATAACCATTATCCTTTAAACACACACATCATCCCTTAAGCACCCAAACCCATAAATAAATCAACAGGACAAATGAACCGCACCTAGGACAGGATCTGGAAACCATTAACAGATCGGAAGAACTCCCACCCATTACCCCGGGGGACGCACCTGCACCGGACGAAGACAAGGAGACAAAGGGGAACGTCGGAGATCACCCGAATCGCCCATCGTCGGACCCATACCAACGCTAATCACCCATCCGGACCTGGCTTGGGGGACAATAGGGGATGGAGGGGGACAAGGTCTGCCACCGGGGTATAAATGGGAGACCCTGATACCACACCCACATTCCCGTCTTTTTTCTCCGCATGCATTCTGTTTCAATAAACCCAGAAATCCTTAAACCCTTTAAGTGAGTCTGCGTGTTAATTGGAGCAAGGCTGCCCTGACATAGTGCAGCTTAGACTGCATTCTACTTACCTACTGTGCATGCCTTGAAAATCATTCCCACTGAACAAAGAAAAACTTATTTCAAAGTAATCATAAGGAACAAAAGAAAGTCATTCTATACAGCTGGCAAGGATCATTGACATCCAAAATCTCAAACAACAACAAAAATTTAAAAATATATGTTTATATATGCACACTCACACCTATGTACACTTACATACAGTATATAAAGATTCTATTCATGCATTATCAAAGTCCTGACTCATATGAAAGCCAGCATACAAGAAGTTTTAAATGTGGAATTTTTTCTCCTGCAGACATTTGCACTGAATGCACAAGACCTGAACAGGATTAGGGCTCTGTTTGTATTATATATAGGAGGATCAGACTGATTGATTGATTGATTGATTAGGAGCCATCAAGTGGGTGTTGACTCTTAGCAACCACATAAATAGATTTTCTCCAGGAAGGAGGATCTGATATAGGTTCTATTTTATGGAGAGCTCAGTTTATGATTTAATTTCTACCACTATTCTTATTGCTGGAAGTGGACAATGATAGAAAGGCAGGAATCACATCCATTAACCATGTCCCAAATCTTGTGCCCAATTGAAATAATAGGAAAGGTCCTTCTTAGACCAGCCAAAACTTCCACATTCTTAAGTCAGTTCATAATGCAGAAATCATTTTGACACTGACTTGCCATCAGTGGGTTATAACATTATTACATAATTGGCATCTTCACCCAATATAAAATCTGAAAACAGACAGCCCCCACCCCCCCACCACAAAGAATCATCACAATGTATCGCCAGAGCAATTCTTTTATGAGGAACTTATGCTGCTCCAAACACCATGCTGAGAGTTAGCATTAAACAAGACACAACAAGCAAAAATCTTAGATGTGTTGCTTCAATAATTATTGTTGTGAGTATTGCTAATTTCAGATAAATGTCAGGACCGCTTCATTCCTGACACTTGAAATATACAGGCTTTATTATTATTATTATTATTAGAAAATTTTATGAATTGTTTGTATTTTTCCTAATAAAGGGGGAAAATATAAAACAAACAAGCTAAATCTTTTGAAAGGATCTTATATCCCAAAACCTATATTTAAAAGTATTTCTCATTCTGGTAATGAGATAACATGTGTTGGGTTGAAGGTAACATTACTGGTTATATAATCAATAGCCATTCATTTCTAGAGCAAAGGTTCATTAAAAAGATATCACAAAACCTTGCTACCTAGACCTACAAACTGTATGCTCTTTCTATGAGGATGCCTGGCTTCGGCCTGATACTATGTCCTTTTCTTAATACGCTTCTTCCAAATCATGCAGTATGCTTCTATATTGACTTCACAAATGAACTAAGTAATTAATGATAGGCGGAGCAAAGTATGTAATGAAGGCAATGAAAGGTTGCCCCTGGGCACCCATTTGCTTGAGGACTGACAAGGAAGACCCTTGCAATGTCATCTGAAGTGGAAGGGCAGTGTTCTTCAGCTGATTTGTCAAACGAATGTGGCACGTAGAAGAAGCAGTTTTCCATTGGCTTGAAGACAAAGGAAGGCAATTTAACTTTGTTGAAGAAAATAAATAAAATTATTGGACATGCCTTCTATAATGTTCACCACAGAATCATCTTTCTCCTTCTGCTCTTCAGCATCCTGCTCCGTGTACGTACGAACAGCAGATATTTATTTACTACCATGTAAGTTCATAGCAAACGGTCAGTCATGAAGATGTGGGGAACAAAGTGGACCATGCAGCAGTATGCACAATAGATTTAATCCAAGGTACTAACATCAAGGAGATTTACTACTGTAAAAAACAAAAGCAGTAATAACAATGAAAATGCAAGATGTAAAATTAGTAACATGATAAGATAGGCACAGTGACCAGGCTGATGTCTGTGTTAGCTTTCTCCAACCTAATGCCTTTCAGATACATTGGATTATATCTCCCTACAGTTCTGGAAAAGGTTGGAGAAGGCTATGCTATTATTTATTTGTTTACTTCTCACGTTTCTTCACTGCCCATCTTGGCAAGCGACTCTGTGATGGGATCAATTCAGTTGGATAATTGTGCCTGCCAATGCAGCTCTGTTCTACGTATGGATCATGGTGCCACTCAGACCTATTCTTGTTTACTACACACACGCTACTTAGACAGTTTGATTTTTCTTTCTCTTGCTTTAATGATACATCTGGAAAACAGATATGTCTGCAAGTAGAAAGTTAATATTAGTGTGAGTATTATTTACTGATGGAGTGATGGATCCTGGAACATTAAACCACTTTGTTTTTTTTAAATAATTTTTATTAAAGAGGTTTTCAACAAATTAAAAACAGTACAACTTTTAAATTGAAAGTAAGAAGAATAAAGAAAAGCAATAAGTAAGTGATGAAGAAATAAAAAGAAACAGAAAAGAAAGGAAAAGAAAAGAAAGAACAGATTACAAAGAAGTGGCTTCCATTCTTTTTTTCTTTAACAGCAGCTATTAATGTATTTATATTTTACCCTTTCTCTCTAAGGCTACATCATAATTTCCTTCTTTCCATAATCTATCCTTTCTAATCATCAAATCCAAGTTGATTTTTTTTTCTTTTTTTTCAGCAAAAAGTCCACAAGGGGTTTCCAGTCACTAACAAGTATAGCAGTTGATCTTTCTGTAAGCAAACAAGTTAATTTTGCCATCTATGCATCACCTTTTCCAAGATGAGAGCCAGTTTGGTCTAGTGGTTAAGGTTCTGGGCTAGAAACCAGGAGACTGTGAGTTCTAGTCTCGCCTTAGGCATGAAAGCCGGCTGGGTGACCTTGGGCCAGTCACACTCTCTCAGCCCAACTCAGTGCAATGTAGACTAGCCTCCTCGTGGTGCACCCCAGGCAACATGACTTGTCACGGCTAAATAGTCTACACATCTGGCTGCTGGACCTCACAAGGATTTCCCAGCAAGAAAAAGCAGCATGAACACCAAACTGCTATGCCATATGATAATATATATATATATATTTGCCAACCACTCCTTCATTGTGGGTATTTCAAAGTCTTTCCATTTTTGTGCATATAATAGTCTCACAGCAGTAACCATTTATAAGAATAATCTTCCATGGCTCTTTTCTAATTGTCTGTCCATTAATCTCAGCAAAAAAAGTTCTGGTTTCAGTTGAATATTAATTTTCAAAATTCTTTTTATCATTGTGTGTATTTGAATCCAACATTTTCTGGTGAGCATTAAACCACTTTGGATGAGATGGAGAATGAGTTTCTCAAGTTTCTACAACAAGTTGGAATGCAACCATAAATTTAAATAAATGCCTGCATCTCACTATGTAATTCTGCAGTATTGACACCCAGATAATGTATGCTTGGACAAAATGAGCATGCATTGCTGTAACTTATAATGCCAAATGTATTTACTTATACCACTCCTTTGGTTTGCATCTCTCCTGCATTTTATGTAGCTCTGCCTTGACTTTCCTTGTCTCTGTCTTAGGTTAAAGATGTAACATCCTTCTTTTGAGTATCCTTTGAACTTACTCTAGTCTTTTAAGTCTGATACAGAACTGTCATGTATCCCTGTGTATATGAAATAGTGAATTAACTCTTACATATTGGTCTGTGCTTTGCATCATGTTTTTGCCATTTCTTAAGGCAAAATTCTGAACCTGCTTGCAAGATGAGATTTATAAATGAAGAGCAGCACACAGTAGCAGACTTGCAGAGAGCAAAAATCATACTACTTAGGGTTCTATTCAATTGTTTATGTCTGCCTGCAGAATGCACACCAGAGGCAGGATTGATACTTCACATATCCCACAATTATGCAAACCTATGAAGACAGACTGAGATGTAAATCCCATAATTAACCATGTATAGGGTTGAACTGTAGGAATGTGAGTCAGGAAGCTGTCACTTCAGATCTTGCTCCAGCCTTTGGTAAACTTGGAGCTTCACCCATATCTGCAAAACGAAGCTAATCATTTTGAGCTTTGCTATCAGGTTTACTCAGCAAGTTCAGCCATTTCACATGACTGTCAAAAAGCCCAAAGTAAATACAACTATCACTACATGCAAATGAACAATAGCATTTCTAGCATCTCAGGACAGTGATTAGTTCTTAATTTTTTTCTGTCTTAAAACAGCTGGAAGTACTGGAGCAGCTCGCTCTTCATCATACACAGTCAATACATTCAGAAGTAATTTATACAATACTTGGTTTTTCTTTATGTTCTCTAGTTCTATTAGAGATAGAATTTCTCTTATTTTTATAGAAATCTGGCCATTTGGATTTTATTGATGGCCTCTTCAAGTCTTAAATTAATATTCTCCTTGATTTTTGAATATTTTCTTAACCTCAGACACAGTCCTTTTACCAACCACAAGCACTTTCCTAATATCTGAAGCAGGGTAACATTTAACTTAGACTAACACTGAATCAATTTTAGATGGGAACATTTTCATACCATCTGAATATTTTTATTGCTTTTGGAATGTATGGTTTTAAATAAATTATGGTAGGATGAATTAGCATTCTTAACTGTTAAAACCCTGGGGTTTTATTGCTTTTGAAATGTGTGCAAGTAAATAATTTATTGTAGTGTGACTCATAGTTGATTCTAGCACTGATTCTCTGCTAATATTTGTTTAAATGAGATGATAGGCTTTTGATGAATATTTACCAGGATATACCCACCCAATCCTTTCAAAGCCATACTCAAGTATGGGAATTTTTTCTATGGAATAGGAAATTCATTTCATTGCATTGTGCAGGTTATTTTTACTGTTTAAAAAAAATAAACAGGGTTTTTTATATAGAACTCTATCAAAACAATTTCTTACAAGTTTGTGATTTAAAACATAACATGTATGTATAGAAGGCTGCTTGCAGAAGGCAGGCCAAAGGGAGAACAGATTAAAGAGGTGGCTGGGCTTAACATAAAACTCTTTGAAAAAATAAAATAGACTTTCAGTCTTCCCTGAGATCTTGGCCTGAAAGGGTTTTTCCCTAGGCAAACCTTGTTAATTTTATGACAGTAAAATAAATCACAACAGCATGTTTGGTTTTGACATTATAGGTGGTCTTTGCTTAACAACCACAATTGGGACCAGTTACTGCATCTCTAAGTGACATGGTCATTACGTGAGATATCACATGACGGTGACTTGTGATTTTATTGCTGGTTTCTCCATTGGCTCTGCTTGTTGGAAGCTAGCTGTGAAGCACCCAAATGTCAATTCTGTGACCATGGGGCACTGTGATGGTCATAAACACCCACTACTTGTGAAGCACCCAAATCTTGATCATGTGACTGGGGGCACTGTGAAGATCATGAATGCAAGGACTGGTCATAAAGTTACTTTTTCAGTACTGTCATAACTTTGGACAGTTGCTAAATAGGGCAGTTGTTAAGCAAAGAGTAGTCAGCATTCATTAGGTACTTCTTCAAATGTCTAGTAAGTATAGCATATAGTGTAGAATAGATTCTATACTCTTATCAGGAATTCTTAGAAGTCCCACCCAAGATTACAACCAACTGCACACATGTATGTATGCATGCACACACACACATGTAAAAACATTGAGCTGATTTTTTAAAATGTATTTTGTATTATTTAGATTTATTATAGCTGCCTAACTCAGCTCTGACTCTGTCTGATACCATGGGATCTATTCAAATTCCAAAGAAATATTATTCTTTCTGTGTAATCAGACTTCTACCAATTGTCTGCATTTCTGATAGATAGTTATATATATAAAAAAAGTACCTGGCACTGTAATTATTTATTTGCATCTTTGAGCTAATATAAACAGATGCGGATGACAAAGTTGGTAATGTTTAAAAGCCTATTCTAGTAGGGTTTGAGTATATATTTGTGTGAACAAATGTCCCTAGTAATGTTTAGGCATAGCTAGAGAGAGGGAAGGATGTGAGGAACTGTGTGATTGAAGTTGTGCCTGCTCTCCTGGTCCTAAGCTCCATATACTATTAGATCCTATAAACATGGCATTAACGCACATTAATCCCAACTGCACCAGCCTCTGTAGAACTGAACTGGGACACTCCACTGACCATAAGTGCATTCTGGATTTCATAAGCAGGGGTCAAAATATTCACATATAAGCATTCACTCCATGCCTTTGGATGTACTGAATGAGAAGGAGGAATTCACAGCCTGTGGTCTAAAGGCTGTAAGTAGTCCTTGACTGAATTTCAAGTTCCCTGAATAAATTCAGAAACCAAGCCATTGGTTTAAATCTCTGGCCAATGTTACTCCCTTACTGTCTCCCCTTTATTGTCAGCCCTTCAAGGTAAAGCCGGTCAGGAAACAGACGCCACATGAATGATGCTGAAAGTCACAATAACAGAATCTCGAAAGCCTACCATCATTTCTCTCTGACCCTTCTTATATCTTACAGAATCAAGTCAGGGCTATTTTGAATTTTTTCCTCATCCCCCTCCTTTCCTGAGGCGATGTTGTCATTTACAATCTCTTTTATCATCTTTTAATAGTTCTGCTAATAGTTCTTGCATTCCTTTCTCAACTTAATCTTGCATTCCTCTAATTTACCAACCTGATGGAGAGTACAGAGGACAAACATAGGTGGGGATACAGAAAGTGAACTAAGCAAAAGCATGGCAGAATTAAAACAATGTAATGGAAGAGAAGGAAGACGCAAAGAGAGAGAGAGAATGAGGGAGGGGAGATGGCTAATCTGTTTCTGTATACCACTGCTGCCATATCACCTTGAACTGATTATTCTTGAAGGAAAGCCACTCTTGATAGAAATAAAAAAGCAAAAAGTTGCCCCGTTCTGCCATAGAGATTAACTCAATGACATTACTCCAAATATACCCTGTATCTCCATTCCATCTCATCCTAATTTGTGGAGGAGAGCTCAGACATCAAGATGTGGTAGACCAATATTTAATACTTTAGGTTAGCACATTTCCTGCCATCATACAGAAAAGCACAGAAGCAAAGAGGATAGAGATACCACCTGTTTTAATAGCATCCTTTCCTCTATAATTCCAGTGAAAAACAATCATTTTTGTTGTTGTTGATGCAATGTTGTTGATGTTTTTGTTGATGCAATATGCATTTGCATGCTGCTAAAAATAGTCATGTGCACATCTGCATAGCAAGAAGTGACCCAGGTTGTCTTGGAAATGCCCACAGTCCAAGTAGAATGATCTACAATGGTTATATTATAGTGTTGGTTTGGCAGAAGAGTTAATTAATCCAGTGGTGTCTGCAAGAGTTGGTGTGTGTGTGTGTGTGAAGAGAGCACAGAATGAAGAAAGCAGCTCAATTCCTTTGCAATGCCAGCCTTATCCTTTTTGTACATGGCTGCTTGTTATGTTGCATGCACACCCAAAAGAGGCAGAACTTGTGATGTGACAGTGGTGTATGATTTGCATATTCCCATGAAGTCACCTTTTTTCTTGCTTTATTCAGTTTGCTTTGCAAAAGAAACAAAAGAAACTACATACTCATTTTTTAAAAATTCAATTGATAATATAGTTCATCTAATTTATTGACAGTTTATATTAAATATAAACCATATGACTCTATTATAATGTACATGGGCATGAACTCCAATTAATTTGCTTGCACTGCACATTGACTTAAAAGGATACATCTGTATGTGTGTGTGCATGTGTGTGTGTATGTATGTTCATTATATATATATATATATATATATATATATATATATATATATATATATATGGCAGGTTCATTTATATGATATTATTTTTCATATTTTTTAACTAGCTTTAAAGATTACAAAATGAAATATTGTCCTGACTTGCAATTTATTCTGGGAGATTTCCTACAAACCCCTTCAACTCCAGCTGAAACTATCTGACAACTCCCTATTATTCTAACGATTTAAAGATAAGAACAAAGGAAGTTCCATTTATACAGCTGTTGATAGGAAATCAAAAATAAATAACAAAATGGTATACTCTGCTATTAAGGACTGGTACTAAACTGGTGATTTCGTGGAACCTCTTGGCTTCTCCTCTCTCTTTCGAATAAGTGTCAGAGAAGCAAACAACAACAACATCTCTACTAAATAGGAAACTTCTCTTCCCAGCCACAGTCCATACTCTAAAGCAGTGTCTCTCAACCTTGGCAACTTTAAGATGGGTGGACTTCAACTTCCAGAATTTTGGGAGTTGAAGTCCGCCCATCTTAAAGCTGCCAAGGTTGAGAAACACGGGTCTAAAGGTTCTGATGAGGTTTCTTCTCAGCTGCCATTTATTTAATCAAAACTGTGCATGGAGACATAAGACAAATGCATTCACACAGGTAACGATACATTTATTTGGCCTATAGTTGCAAATTCATATGCAATATTTGTACCAAAATAATAGCTAGCCAAAGACGGCTCTTTGTGTGAATTATTTGAAAATTGCTATGAAACAGTTTGATGCTGTGTAAGTGCTGAGTAGCTGAGTACAGTAGATTTAGAAGCAAAATGTCCAATTGTACATACTACAGCTTTGCCTGTGACAAACTACCCATCAATAGATGCATTCCAATGTACTTGCTTTGATGACTGAGATACCAGAATGACATCTGTCCTACAGAGAGAAGACACAATTCTACATGTAAAGCTTAACTAACAGTTTAGGTATTTTTAAGACTGAAAAAGATTGAACTAGATCACCTATTTATCATCTAAGAAATATGAATTTAGCTAACCCATGGCTTTTTGGAAATTTAATTTTATTTGGACATTTAATTTTATTACCTGTTAAATTCAGAGGTTAGGCTGCTAACCAATGGCATGTAGATTTAGGCAAGAGCCCAAAAGTATGGGAAATCCAGACTGATACTTGTGATATGAAAAGCACATTTCTGAAACTGTAGTTTCTGATTTATATTTAACATATTTCTGTCAGCTATTGCTGTGTTCTTCTACCACAGTCAGTATTTATTACAGATGTGGACATCTAGAATAATTCTTAATGAGAAAGTTGCACTTAATAGACAAAATGAAATGTGATTTGTTTTGCTTTACCTTGTTTCCTCTTTATGCATATCCCTTGTTCTGTTTTTCATATCAAGAACAGAATAGTTAAATACATTTTCTTACTTGTCAGGATGGCAACAATCCAGGACATTGGAAGAACTGTGTCACCCAGCTAAAGATTTTACAGTAGTTGATTAGCTATCTGCCTTTTCCATTTACTAATTAATTAAATTTATATAAATATACATATTACCAATATTTTTATAGCAGTACCCTTTGATGAGATTGGAGGAAGCATGAAAATATTCTAAGAGGACATCTCAGAATGTCTCCCAGAATCCTTTGAAGAAAATGGTCTCTGAGGAAGGGAAAGGAAGATATTTCAGTAACATTAAAACCATCAGTAAATCTTCAAATCAAAAATTCTAGTTAAAGAATTGGTCTCTAGAATGGTGCAGAACTTGAAAGGGGCACTTTGCTTCATTGAAAGCTCAAACTAAGCCCCTCTTCAAGCAAAACTTTGGAGAGAGGGAACCCCATGTTCACAGCTTTGCTGGATAACCAGCTTCTGCATGTGGTGAAGGAAAGTGCCTTGATCTTTGGGCATTGGATGTGACCAAGCTCATTAATCTGGAGAAGTTGCATGACTTAGAACATATTATCATTCACCAGTGGTGGAAAACAAGCACCAGAACTCATTCTATTCCAATTCTGAGCTCCAGACAGCTCTAAAGACAATCTATTCTCTGGACTCCTGGCAACACAAAGCTTCTGCAAAACAAAAGATATGGTCTTCCAGCTATTTATGTAAAACAGCATGTTGGAAGTAGGAAAGGGTAAGATTACTGGATTCGGTGACTGATAGGTCTGCCTTCAAATCAAAGTGAACTTGAGATCAAACAATTGTTTTTTGCATCTGTCAGTGTCCTGAAGGCCAGAGAGATCTTGGGAGCTGAGAGGGAACCTTAGTTTTACAAAATATAACAAGGAATCTTGTGACTTCTGAAGATACTAACATAATTATCACATGTACTTTCATGGATCACTTCATCTGATGCCTGGAGTATAGCTCTGTGAAAGCAATATCCTTTGTTTACACACAGAAATTGTTTCAGATAAGAAGGGGAAAGGGGGATTGAGGAAAGGAGAACTGAGACACAGCTTTACATTAGATAGTAAGTATAAACAACGTTAGGTGTGTGAGAGAGATTCTTGTATTGATGAGCTCATTAACACATGTAACCCAATAAGAAACCGATATATCTGTTTAATCTGTGAACAACAGTGTTAAATCTTCCACTGTTTGGATTCATTTCAATCAGTCTTTGCCATTCTTTTTTTCCCGAGGATCACTATCTTGGTATCAGTGACAAAATGTCCTGGAGATATGAAAAATTCTTCTATTCGGTTTTGCATCTGACATTTCTAATTTCACATACTCTTTTGCATAGAAATGGACAGTTTCTTGAATGAAAAGTATTTGTTCCCTGATGTCCTGGATGGCATTATTAGGCCTTGTATTAATGTTCCTAGACTAAATAAAGGAGAAGATTTGGCATCTGAATCTTCCACAAGGATTGATTGTTGTTGCTGGTTAATAGCTGTTTCAGTCTCTATAAGACACTTGTCTTCAGCAGCTGTGTGGCAATGACAATGAACTGCATTTGCTGGCTGACCTAATCTAGTAACTGATTTATTTTATGGAAAAGATCAGTGAATTAATCTCTTAGATTTCCACCTCAGTGCCTTGGAAAGAAATCTATTGAATTAAAGAAAGGGGGAGTCATCACCTTCCCTCATAAACACCCCTCCTCGAGCTACCTTTGTGAAATATAGTATGGATCTCTATTCTAGGAGCTACTAATGTTGCAAAGCTCATCACATTCTGTCCCCAAACCACAAAAATGTTGGTATTATTTTAAAAATCTATTTTTAAAGGAATGTAACTTTGCACACCTCATTCCATCAAAAAGTCCTGCTTTAATCTCATCCTAATAAGAACCAAAAGTTACAGTCACGTGTGTTTTCCTCTTTCTTTACCTGCATTTAAGTGTGGCACAAACATGCACTGGCAACCTTTTTTTTTCTGCTCTGCCCTCATTATGTTGCCTTCAACTGTTCCCCAGTTCACACCTGAGGCAGTCTTAAATCATTTTTAGGAGTACTGGTATTAAAGGAGTATTTTTCCCCTTTATCCCAAGACAGTGGTTTTGCTATGGATATAATCAGATATGCTTCAGTAACCATTCTGTCATTATTGCTGTCAGCTAAGCCCTAGAGAATAGGATCACCTTGGCACACATAGGCCTTATTTGGCTAGTGCAGGCACACCAATATCCCTCCAGCCTCTGGGCATTGTCTTCAGGGGTGCTCTACTTTGGACAGTAGGAAAGTCCGGTTTTTTTCAAACAAAGTTCTCCTTGTGTAGTCACTGGGTCTCCAAGGCAATCTCTGGTTTGGAGACTTGGATCTGCCTGAACAGCAGCTAGCGATAATTGGCAGCAGGAGTGAGGGCTCTGTTGTGAAGTGTGTGTGTGTGTGTGAGAGAGAGAGAGAGAAAGAGAGGAGAGAGAGAGAGAGAGAGAGAACTTTCTCTCTGCTTCTTCATAGCTTGTCTCTCCTCATGCCTGTCAACTGCTGTTTGGGCGGCTGTCAGACCTTCAAGGTAGGCCAGGTCAGGAAATAGACACCACATGGACTACTGGAACTCTGCTTTATTGTTAAAGAGCATAATAACAGAATCTTGAAAGCCTGACAGAGATTCTTTTTCCCCCTCTTACAGCCAAGAGAATCAAGGCAGGACAATCTGCCTCACTCCCTTCTTCTTTTCTGGGATAAGCTGATGTTTACCTAATGGCTGCTGAATTCCTTCTTCAGGGCCATTTCAGTACTCCACTAAATCTGCTTTTGAACACAGCTTTAGTGCTATTCCAGAAGGGCCCTATTTCAGAGTAATGAAATAGTACCTTGTGCAAAAGCAATTTTGACAGATGGCTTAATCCACCAGCCCCCATGAAAACTCACCTTCTCTCCAGCCCCAGGCCCATCTCACATAAAGGAGAGGTAATGATGGATGTTTTCCTGTTGGCTGGTGGTGTTTTGTGGGAGGGGAAGGAATTTAAGGACTTGTCTTTAACATGTCTGTACACCACAAATAAGGACAATTGCCAATAATGTGGCTTTGGTAAGATAGAGTTTGCCAGTGGGGTAGCAGGTTTTATGATAGTATAGTTTTTGCTAGCTGAAGGACTTGTGGATAGCACTTATATCTGATCACGAGGAAGAGCTCTATGTTAGACAAGGAGAAAACAGAAGTTGACTTACAATCCAATCTTGATTAGCCATTCCTGGAGTTCTGGAACAAGTTTCTGCATTGGAATGGTGGCATTTGTACACTCTTCTTTCACAGCCACTTCCCATGACACAAGCAACCATTGGAAAGAATTATTTCTCATACTAGCAGTAGTCTTCCATAAGATATGAAGATCAAAAGGCAACCAATTCAAATTACTGAAACCTTGTTTATATAACAGATCTTTTTTATCTCTTCCTATTATGTGTCATGTTCCATATTTTAAGTCTGTACTAAGTATCCAACCTCTATACTTATATCCTTTCATTTCAACATCCTTCCCTCCTAAGAACATTTTATCTTTGGATTAACCTAATGGGCTCAGTGCACACATTTCACTTGAAGGAAAGTCACATGGTTTATGTTCACATGGTTCTGTCAATGTGATCTAGTGGCTGAGATGCTGGTAGACTAAGACCAGATCCTTAGACATGGAAGATCATTGGGGGATTTTTCTCTTAGCCCAATCTACCTCACAGGCCTATGATTGGGTGGAAAAATTGGGGGAGGACATGTGATGTATATTGCTCCTGGAGGATGGGCAGCGTATAAATCTAATAAATAAAAACAAATGTCAAAGTTGTTATATCCTATTGTGGTTATAATGTCTATAATGTATTATGATGGTGATCCCTTGAATCAAACTCAACTCCTTGTGATTTCATGTATCTGTCCATTTATGTAGGGTTTTTTTGGCAACAATATGGAAGTGCCTTCTAGTAGTTTACCTCAATGGAGGTAAACCCATCTGGATGGTGCCACCCAACCAAACTTGGTTCATCTCTAAAAGTTAGATAAGGTTCAACATGCTTAATATGGGAGACCACCATGAAATATCATGATTGTAGACTAGGCTGAAAACCCAAAAGACAATGGTCATAAATCACTTCCATACTGCTAAGAGAAGTACATGGATAAGTCCAATCAAGAGTCTAGTTTGCCTCCAAAGAGACAACTTTTAAATTTTTAAACTTAAAAGTTTAAAATGTGCTCCTTCCCCTTTGCTTCTGTTTTGAGAATCTTTTTCCAAAGGTAGGGTTGTATATTATATTCATATGTAACTGCCAGACTGTATCTTTCACACTTCTGTTATTTCCTTACTTACAGCTAGAGTAGTGGTTGGTTGGCACATGGCAGTCAAGATCTGGTAGTGCTACACATTAGCAATGCAATCTTACTGACTGTGTGTGTGTGTGCTTAGTAAGCCCCAATGTATTCCATGGGACTTACTCCAAGGTTATGGTTTTAGGATGACAAACTAAGACACTTACTGGTTTGTTATCCAGGAACCCCTTTGTCTCATCTGTGTATCTGGGGATCTTTAATTCAACCCCCCCACCCCAAAGTGCCATCATTTCATTGGTAAGCTGTTACAGTAAATTTTATTATTTAAATAAACTGACTAGTCCCTAAGGAGTCTCCAGCAAAAGGATTTCTTTTCATCCTGGCCTCGTTTTATCAGTCTCCTCCCCTTCTCCTTGCCTTTATGGCTCTGATTGTCAGCTGTTTACTTTAACTTTAGGCACTCTGAATACCTATTATTTTTCTTATCCTCCCCATCTGTTCAGTAAACATTAGCCATTTTTCAGCCTTATCATCCAAACTATCTCCAAAAGCATGCAGGCCAAGGTTTTTCCAAAAGAGTTGCAAAACTTTTTCACTGAATGAACACATTCAATTCTCACTGTCCGCCTCTCCCTGCTCCTTCAGGGGTCTTTCTTCCTTACTACTGCTATTCCTTACCCAGGAATATGAGTAAGGAATGTGTGTGTGTGAGAATGTGTGTGTGTGAGTACTGTGTGTGTGTGTGAGAAAGAGAGAGCAAGAGCTGAAGTTGGAGGAAAACTGATTAGGTTAATAAATAGCTCTGGAACTTTCAAAGAATATACAGCTTATGGCATAATCATGCATAGTTATGACTTTGTAAGCATGTTGAGCGTCATAAACTGAATAACATGAATTTATATTTATTATTTATAACAATTATTAATTAAAACAGAAATTTGGACTACAACCATATGCACAATTATTGGGTGTAAGCTGCAACTGCTATAGTCGAACTTAGTTTGCATTGCGTGCGCAATCATCCATTATCCTTAGATGCTTTCCTAGAGGAGCAGAGGCATATACGATGCCTTCCATGGCAACTGTTCACTCTTCTGAAACTGGTCTGATAGCTTCCTTCCAAGAACAGAGCCCCTGGAATGTCCTGTGAAGACTGAGAAGTCTTAGCTCTATCATGAAACTCATCATTCCAGAACTGCACATTGTCCTGGTAATTACACATGTTTTGAACGATAAGCAGCTTTTAAAGGAAAGTCTTTCCCATATTTATTGCAGATAATGTAAAGCAGCAATAGCAGGCCCCAACAGTTGTTTTCATGTGCCATCAGTTGCTCCAGTTTGTGAAATTGGCTATGCAAGTTTAGAAAATGATTCAGAATAAGTGCTTCTAATATATCGTACAAGTGCAACCTCTCTCTGCTATTTCATTAAGGCATGCATATCTTTTCTTTTTCAGACTTCTGTGTGAAAAAATACATCTTTGTCAGAGTTGCACAGAAGCACCAAACAGGCTGTATGCTTTAATGAATAGTGTAAAGAGTGCTTGCATGCGGTCTGGAGCACTTCTTCCTAGACAGTTGGTAATGGTGAACAGTCTTAATATCCATTAGACCCAGTCTGGTATCTGAGGACTAGCTAACAAGCACTGTATTATCCAGGTAGGTAGAAACTTGTAATGGAACTTGGCTGATCTTGAAAAGCTAACCAAGGCGGGACCTGGTTAGTATTTGGAAGAAAACCACCAGAAAATATCAGGGCTATGAGCTGGACCTGAAAGTCAAGAAAACATCCTGGAGTACCTTCCCCCCCGCCCACTTTGAGTCAGACTTGACTCATGTACAAAGTCAGTGCAGTTTTCTAGGTAACATTTTTGGAAGTGATTTGCCATTGCCTTCTTCCTAGGCTAAGAGGGAATGACCAGCTCAAAATCACCCAGCTGGCTTCCATGCCTAAGTTAGGACTAGAACTCAAGTTTCCCTGATCCTAGTCCAGCACCATACCTACTAGATCATATTATTGTAAGAAAACTATGTGGACATGTCCATGAAGTCACCAGCCATGAAGCTTGACTCAAAAGAAATGCGACCTCTTAATAAGTATTGTTCCCTTTTGCATCTGCTAATGGACCTACACTCTCCTTCCTTAATGAGTATAAAGGGAAGAAATACTGTATATTGAAACAGAATGTTGTAGGGAACTCTTACCTCATTTTAACCTCATTTCATTCATTTCTGTTGTTTAATATGCTGTAAAATGCAGTGTTCTAAAAGATCTTACAATCCAAGTTACACAAACACAAACATTTAAAAGCAACTTGGCCTGAGAAGGCATTTTAGCTAGAGAAAAATGCAGGGACTCTCCAAAGAAAATAGGATTTGCGAAATGCAGGCTGTGGCCTTGTTAGTTATGTGCAAATGACCAATCAAGTGTGAAAACACTTGACTCAAGGTGTTTCTCTTTGCTCATTCAGACTCTCAAACAACTGATGGTTCCATCTCCAAATTAGATCCCTATTTTCTCAATTTTGCCCTACTAAAGTAAAATGGGACCTGTGTTTAAAATAGCTGCATATCTGCCTGAATACAGCTGGATATTTCTTGGTTTCATCATATGTACCATGCATCTATGCACTTTATATATTTCAGAATGTTGAAAAATATTCCAGTAATAAATAAAGAGTTTGTTTCTGAATAATTATATATTTTGCTGTTTATTTCAACAGAGTATCATGAATTACAGACAGCTGCCAGAATGGCTAAAACAATTCTGGGCAGCATTAAAAGAAGCATTGTATCAAAGATGCTTGAGGTCATGTTCTCCTCTACTTTGCACTAGGAAGACCACATCTGGAATACCATTTATGATTCTGGGCCCATATTTTCAGAAGCATATCAACAGCTAGAAGAGGTTCAATGGACGGTGACAGAGAGGAAACAGGCACTTGTGGACACATCCTATGAGGATAGGCTGAAGGAACTGGGAAGTTCAATCTGGGGAAAAGAAGACTGAGGAGAGACATAATATCAGTGTCCAGGTTTATAAAAGGATTCACATGAAGGCTAATCAAGAATTGTTTTTTGTTGCCACAGTGATTAGAACCAGAAGTAATGGATATACATTACAGCTAGCTAGATTTTGTTTAAGGAAAAACTTCCTGATGGTAAGATCCATACCACAGTGGAACTGTCTACCTACAGAGGTTGTTGGTTTTCCTACAGTCATTTCTAAGGGATGGATTAATTGGTTTTTCTGCACATTGCAGCGGGTTGGAGTAGATGAATCTTATGGGACTTTCCAGTTCCATAATTCTATGGTATTTGTGTGAAGGTGTTACGTTGTGAACAAAACCACAACAAAACTGTGTTGGTTAATTGGAGAACTTTTAATTATAAAATTCGAAATTCTAGATTGAATAAAATGTTTTTTATCAAAACTTTACCTGACAAATTAAATTTAGGCTTAAAGAAACAGCGCCTTAAAACTGTCCTGCAAGAAGACTTTCCACAAGAAAAAAACTTTCTACAAGAAAAGGCAAAGGATGCTATCAACTGCCAATTCAAACTCAGGCCTCCAGTTTCAGGAAAATGTATTACAAGAGACTTCCTTCTGCTCACTTGGGATTATCATCATCATTATAACTGTTGCTGTTGTTCCATCTTTTTTATATATAACTTAAGGTGGCCAACATACCTGATACTCCTGCCCATCTTTTTTCCCCACAACAACAACCCTGTGAGGTGGGTTGGGCTGAGAGAGAGTGACCGGCTCAAAGTCACCCAGCCAGCTTTCTCCTAAGGGAGGCCTAGAACTCACAGTCTCCTGATTTCTAGGCCAGCACCTTAACCGTTACACCAAACTGGCTCTCAATGTTGAAAGTGTGTACCTTTTGTGTGTGAATGGCAATTGGTGTAATTAAAAATGGTACATTAAAATTCTTTTGAGAAAGTGGCCTCAACAAGAGAATAACTAACCTCATCATCTCACTCAGAGTTGGGGACTCCTAGCCAACAGATCAAATTCATCCTTCCCGGCTTCTCCACCTACTTTTTGAGGTCTCTATTAAGATGAATACCTGTTCTCAATTCCTTTGAATGACTGCCTTTCTCTTCCCTCCCTGAGAAGTGTGGAAGAATTTAAGCAATTTGAATATGAATAAAAGTTTTGGCATGGAGCTCCTAAGCATAATAAGAGTTGAAACTAACAGCAAATGTTTAGCAAGCCCTAAAAGAAAGTGGATAATAAAAATAGTATCTATACTGTATTTGTGGTAAGCTTCAAGAGGAAGTTGGTCAGGGCAGCTAGAAGCTGTGGTTTGATGTTTAGCAGGTACGTTTAGCAGATACAAGGTAGCAACATAGGTCTATTTTAAACTTTGTCTTTTTATAATAGATGTGTAACCAATCACATTTATTACTTCGTATTTCCTTGTTGCCTGATTATAAATACACCTTGTTTCCTGTGTACTGGAGTCTTGCCCATGGAATGTGGCTGACCATGTCCATCTGTGCTTGACCTGGCTTTGCAAACCCATAATACATTTTGGAGACTGAAGTACTCTGGTGTCCTGCTTGAGGAGACCTCATCTTGAGAAGGGGGAGAAATCTTTTAGGTGGCAAATGGGATGGTACAGGCACCTACAACTCTTTGCTGTCTTCTAGTGGTCATCAGGATTTTTGCAGCCCAGATCTGCCGGGCCTAGTGAATACAGGGGGTTCAAATTGGACAAGCTGGAAGGGAAGCAAAGCAAGTTATGGATTCAGAACTCCTCATTAATAGGTCTCAGTTCACTTTCCCTGGGCCAAAAAAAAAAAAAAACCCTTTCAGACCAAAAGAAGAAAGATCTCCACTGCAATCTACTCCCATCCACTATTCTAACTGTGAGTTACATAGTTAAACAGAATCTAGTTTCCTTTCCTTTCCTTTCTTTTTGTTTTTGTTTGTTTGTTTTCTGTATTTTCTAAAGGCCTATAGACATGAACTGCTTTAATTTCTCTTCTCTTTTCTTTTTTGCAAGCCATGGAAAGTTGGCTGCCATTTCTCTTCCCAACTTCAAAAAGGTTAGTTCTGAATGGCGGGCTCTGCATAGGTCAGGCTTACTTCTCAGGGCCCTGAAGCAACAAGCATATTCAGTAGCTGTGCTGAGCGGTCTCAAGTTGAGCTTCTGAATGTACACATTTGGCAGAGATTTTAGGAGAGAGAGAAATAGGATGAAGTGACTGCCTGGCCCAGGATTTAAACTTAGCCTGGTGAAATTTATTAAATCTGCTTAATGCGTTGTAATCAATGCAAAAGCATTACGAGGAGCAAATGACTGAATTAAACAAATATGATATTGTCAGAGAATCAAATGTCTATGAAGATAATTGATTTGCATACTTTAAATATTCATTGCAGTACTCTCAGTTCTCTGCATATGGACCGAAGGCAAGTTTGACTTTGCTTCTTAGTCTCACATGTACTTCTTGAGACTGTGTCTCACTGAATTCAGTTGGATGTACTTCTGAATAGACAAGGGCAGAATTTTGTATATTTTAAAGGCTTCTAAAGGAATACTGCCAAATCAAATGCGGCAAATACAATTCAGGCTAACATTTTGGAAATCTGATTTGTTGTGAAATTGTATTGCTTTGGGTTCTTTCCCAGATGTAACTATATGATCAATATGAACCAGGTTTTAACGAATGTGAGAACTGGGGCACATTTTATGGCTTTATCATTTTAGAATATAACAAAATCTATACAAAATAGCATCATGAATGGGCTTTTGCACTTTGCTCACCAAGTGCAAAACATTTAGCCACAGGTAACATTGACTGACATTTTAAAGTATTCGCCCCCAACATGGCGTATTTGTTGTTTATTATATTATAAATCATGTCTACAATCTTAGATATAGTCCATTCTTAACTTTTAATAAGCGCCTGCATGGTGGATGTTAATACTTGCTGAAATAATTCACATGAAGTGTGTAGTATGGATTGCTTTATTTTATTTAATTAGTGAAATGTAACCAACAAAGATAAGAATGACAGTGACAATAATACAATAAAAATGTGGATTGCTGAAGTTTTGCATAGTCTTTTTTTTAAAAAAAGGATTAGATGATTAACTACCATTTAGTAACTGTTTTGTTTGCGATCCACCCTTGTTCATGTACAGTACTTTTGATCCTTGTCACCTGATAATTTGGTGACACTATAAATAGCATTGTTACTAAATGTGTAATGCACTGCATGTCATCTTGTTATAGCAACAAAGACTGTGTACCTTGGTTCTTTTTAAAGCTACAATCCAAGCTGTCAGTGTTTAAGTCAGTGTTTCTCGACCTTGGCAGCTTTAAGATGGGTGGACTTCAACTCCCAGAATTCCCCAGCCAGCATGGGGATGGCTGGGGAATTCTGGGAGTTGAAGTCCACCCATCTTAAAGCTGCCAAGGTCGAGAAACACTGGTTTAAGTAAAGCATGCAAATGGAGTGAGCAGAGCTAGATATAATTACTTTATCAGCCTTATTAACTGCAGTAGTGCAATCACCACTGGGCTTTTTAAAAGTTTTTTTGTGGATGTGTTTGTCCCCTTCTTCTAGCTGATATTACAAATGAGGCTGGAGAAGCACCTTTAGATTCTGCTTCTTTCTCCAGGCAGTTTTAGTGAAATGAAGATGCCTAGAATATACAGTCTGAAAAGATTAGAGGCAAGCATGACATTTTCACAGTTATGTTCATTCAGTGTTTACCCCACTGGATCTTGCTTCTCTGAAATGCTAAAGACAATGACCCTAAACACTTATAATGGGGTAAGCCCATTACACTCAGCAAGTCTGTATTTAGTGCTGTTCCAGGAAAAGCTTCTGTGAGCAGAAGAAAATAGTAATTTTAGTGAATTCCTATTTTTTTTCTGCAGCCCCTCATCTAACTCTGTGTGCTGTTCCAGAGGATCTCTAAGTATTCTGGAGTAGATTTGTTTCATTTTCTCCAACAATTAAGTATGTGTTCCATTCAGGACATTGTAAAGAACAGTATGAAAGAACATCACTGAAGCCTGAGACTGACAGAAACATGGAAATGGAATACCTATTTACTTTAAATGATCATAAACATCTAGGTTCAGATTAACCATATTTTAGAGAACTGAAAGAATTAGCTCATGGCTGGTCAAACCCTCATGATCTTTGTAAATTCCTGGAGAGCTGATGAAATGCCAGATGAGTGGAATAGAAAAAAAATGTTGGCTTGATCATCAAAAAGTTGAGAAAGGAAGATCCAAGAAACTAGTGACCACTCAGTTCTGACATTCCTGAAATGATTTTAGACCAGATCACAAAAAAAATGATCTATAAGTGTCTTGGAAACAATGTATAATTACTAGAAATCAGAATGGATTGGTAAAGAAGAAGTCTTGCCACACAAATGCTTTCATGTGGATTTGTTAACTTTCTTAATAGACTGCTGGAATGCTACAGGCATAATACAACTTCATTTTGGGAAAGTATCACATGACATTCTGATTAGCATGGTAGTTAAGCTTGGATGTCTTAACAATTAAGTGGATACACAGCTGGCTTGAAAAAATTATATTGGCTTGTCAACTTACAAATTAGAGTTGGGCATCAACTGAGGTGCCAGAAGAGTTAGTCCTAAATTGTTTATTCTTCAGTATTTGTATCAATGATTAGGATGAAGTGTTGGAGGGGGTATTTTTCAGATCTGCAGATAACACAAAACCAGGTGGGATGGAATATGCCAAAGCACACAGAAATGAAATTCTAAACCCTCTTGACAGGTAAAAGAAATGGGCTAAAAGTAACTGAATAAAATGTAACATAGAAAAATGCAATTTTATTTACTTAGATTTAAAAATTAAATGAATGGGTATATGTTGTTGTTTATTCATTTAGTCGCTTCCGACTCTTCGTGACTTCATGGACCAGCCCACTCCAGAGCTTCCTGTCGGTCGTCGACACCCCCAGCTCCCCCAGGGACAAGTCCGTCACCTCTAGAATATCATCCATCCATCTTGCCTTTGGTCGGCCCCTCTTCCTTTTGCCTCCCTAGCATCAGCATCTTCTCCAGGGTGTCCTGTCTTCTCATTATGTGGCCAAAGTATTTCAGTTTTGCCTTTAATATCATTCCCTCAAGTGAGCAGTCTGGCTTGATTTCCTGGAGGATGGACTGGTTGGATCTTCTTGCAGTCCAAGGCACTCTCAGAATTTTCCTCCAACACCACAGTTCAAAAGCATCGATCTTCCTTCTCTCAGCCTTCCTTATGGTCAGTTCTCGCAGCCATATGTTACTACGGGGAACACCATTGCTTTAACTATGCGGGCCTTTGTTGTCAGTGTGATGTCTCTGCTCTTAACTATTTTATCGAGATTTGTCATTGCTCTTCTCCCAAGGATTAAATGTCTTCTGATTTCTTGTCTGCAGTCAGCATCTGCAGTAATCTTCGCACCTAGAAATACAAAGTCTGCCACTGCTTCTACATTTTCTCCCTCTATTTGCCAGTTATCAATCAAGCTGGTTGCCATAATCTTGGTTTTTTTGAGGTTTAGCTGCAAGCCAGCTTTCGCACGTTCTTCTTTCACCTTCATCATAAGGCTCCTCAGTTCCTCTTCGCTTTCAGCCATCAAAGTGGTATCATCTGCATATCTGAGATTGTTAATGTTTCTTCCAGAGATTTTAACTCCAGCCTTGGATTCCTCAAGACCAGCTTGTCGCATGATGTGTTCTGCATACAAGTTGAATAGGTAGGGTGAGAGTATACAGCCCTGCCGTACTCCTTTCCCAATCTTAAACCAGTCCGTTGTTCCATGGTCTGTTCTTACTGTTGCTACTTGGTCGTTATACAGATTCTTCAGGAGGCATACAAGATGACTTGGTGTCCCCATACCACTAAGAACTTGCCACAATTTGTTATGGTCCACACAGTCAAAGGCTTTAGAATAGTCAATAAAACAGAAATAGATGTTTTTCTGAAACTCCCTGGCTTTTTCCATTATCCAGCGGATATTGGCAATTTAGTCCCGAGTTCCTCTGCCTTTTCTAAAGCCAGCTTGTACATCTGGCAATTCTCGCTCCATGAACTGCTGAAGTCTACCTTGAAGGATCTTGAGCATTACCTTACTGGCATGTGAAATGAGTGCCACTGTTCGATAGTTTGAACATCTTTAGTGTTTCCCTTTTTTGGTATGGGGATATAAGTTGATTTTTTCCAATCTGATGGCCATTCTTGTGTTTTCCAAATTTGCTGGCATCTAGCATGCATTACCTTGACAGCATCATCTTGCAAGATTTTGAACAGTTCAGCTGGGATGCCATCATCTCCTGCTGCCTTGTTATTAGCAATGCTTCTTAAGGCCCACTCAACCTCACTCTTCAGCATGTCTGGCTCTAGCTCACTGACCACACCGTCAAAGCTATCCCCAATATTGTTATCCTTCCTATACAGGTATTCTGTATATTCTTGCCACCTTTTCTTGATCTCTTCTTCTTCTGTTAGCTCCTTGCCATCTTTGTTTTTGATCATACCCATTTTGGCCTGGAATTTACCTCCGATGTTTCTACTTTTCTGGAAGAGGTCTCTTGTCCTTCCTATTCTATTGTCTTCTTCCACTTCCGCACATTGCTTGTTTAAAAATAATTCCTTATCTCTTCTGGCTAACCTCTGGAATTTTGCATTTAATTGGGCATATCTCCCCCTATCACTGTTGCCTTTTGCTTTCTTTCTTTCTTGGGCTACTTCTAGTGTCTCAGCAGACAGCCATTTTGCCTTCTTGGTTTTCTCTTTCTTTGGGATTTATTTTGTTGCCGCCTCCTGAACAATGCTGCGAACTTCTGTCCAGAGTTCTTCCGGGACCCTATCTACTAAGTCCAGTCCCTTAAATCGATTCTTCACCTCCACTGCATATTCCTTAGGAATATTAGTGAGCTCATATCTAGCTGATCTGTGGGTCTTCCCTAATCTCTTTAGTCTGATCCTAAATTGTGCAAGAAGAAGTTCATGATCTGAACTACAGTCAGCTCCAGGTCTTGTTTTTACCAACTGTACAGATGTCTGCCACCTTTGGCTGCAAAGGATGTAGTCAATCTGATTTCAGTGTTGTCCATCTGGTGAAGTCCATGTATAAAGCCGTCTCTTAGGTTTTTGGAAGAGAGTGTTTGTTATGCAGAGTGAATTTTCTTGGCAAAATTCTATCAGCCTATGTCCTGCTTCATTTTGTTCTCCCAGGCCATACTTACCTGTAATTCCAGGTGTCATTTGACTGCCCACCTTAGCATTCCAGTCTCCTGTGATGAAAATAACATCTCTTTTAGGCGTGTTGTCCAGTAGGTGCTGCAGATCCTCATAGAACTGCTTTATTTCAGCTTCTTCAGCATCTGTGGTTGGGGCGTATATTTGGATCACTGTGATGTTAGATGGCTTGCCCTGAATTCGAATTGAGATCATTCTGTCGTTTTTTGGATTGTATCCAAGCACTGCTTTAGCCACTTTACTATTAATTATGAAGGCTACTCCATTTCTTCTGTGGTCCTCTTGTCCACAGTAGTAGATCTGGTGGTCATTTGATGTGAAGTGGCCCATTCCAGTCCATTTCAGTTCACTGATGCCCAAAATGTCTATCTTTAATCTTGACATCTCACCAATAACCACATCCAATTTGCCCTGGCTCATAGATCTTACATTCCAGGTTCCAATGGTGTGTTGATCCTTAGAACATCGGATTCGCCATTCACCACCAGCACCGTCGGCTGCTAGCTGTCCTTTCGGCTTTGAGCTAGCTACGTCATCACGTCTGGGGCTAGTTGAACTCATCCTCTGTTCCTCCCCAGTAGCATTTTGACCATCTTCCGACCTGGGGGTCTCATCTTCCGATGGTATACTGACATATCTCTGGTTGTACTGATCCGTTTAGTTTTCACGGCAAGAATACTGGGGTGGGTTGCCATTACCTTCCCCAGGGATCGCATTGAGTCTGACCTCTCTGTCATGACCTTCCTGTCTTGGGTGGTGCTTCACGGTTTAGCTCATGGCATCATTGAGGTGCTCAAGCTCCAGCACCACGACAAGGTAATGATCCTTTGCTGAAGGAATGGGTATATGATAGGGAATATTGTCTTGGTGAAAAAAAATCTGAAAATGTTCTTAGAATAGTAGTTGATTGTAAACTGTATGAGTATGAGTAAGTCGTACAAGTGTGTGGCAAAAAGGGCAAATGCAATTTATTGTGCATCAATAGAAGTATAATTTCCAAATTGTGGGAAGGAACAATTGTACATTCTTCTGTTTTAGTCAGACCTCATATCAAGTAATATGTCTAATTGTGGACATCATAATTTAAACAGGATTCAGATAAACTGGAGCAGGATTAGAGAAGGATAAAGTAGATGATCAAGGATCTAGTAGCTATATCCTAGCTTCTAGAGAACTTGAAGGAGCTGGGCATGTTCAGCTGTGAGAAGAGAAAACTGCTGGGGAATCTTAAAATACCTGAAGGGATGTCGCACAGGAGAAAGATCTATTCTTTCTTACTTCAGAGTACAGGCATGGAATAATAGATATTAGTTATAGGGAGACAAATTTCAATTTAATGTTAGAAGAAAATTAGGAACATGGGGGACAGCAGGAATGGAGAAGGAAAAAAAGGAAAACTGAAGGGGTGTGAGATAGGGAGAAATAGCAATAGAGAACGGAGAACAAGTGATGAAAGGGAAAGAGGGAAAGAGGGTGAGTTAAGCAATTTTAAATTTGATAATTACCATTTAGGAATAGAAATGACTAGGTATTCCTTCAGGATTTGAACAATTCTGGTCATATTCAAAGAAATCAAGGTTCATTGTCCTGCTTGGCATATAGGCTTTCTGTACAGTACAATTGGGAGGCAATTCTATGATCAAAAATTTACTGAAGAACACTTGAGATACAGGAGTAAGCTTATGCCCTTCCCTCTTTCTTTCTCCCAGGCTTTGATGAAGACAACATCTGACAGCAGTTTTCCAGATAGAGCCCCATCAATTCAGAGACAACATTTAATCATTTCTCTCTCCAAAATGGGGATGAAGTAGATCACACAATTATTTGGCATATATGTATAGGTGCTCAAGTATTATATAGGGTATGTAGTGTAGAGGGAGCTGCATTTATTATTCAAATTTTTAACAATGTGTTGAATAATTTAACATGAGATAAAATTATATAAATGAATTTGAGACCTGAAACAGCTGATTGTGGCAGATTGTTTCATGATGTTTAATTCTGGTTCTAATTTAGAAATAATCCAGTACACAAATAGACATGTCCAACAGTGCAGGTCTATGCATGTTTACTCAGAAACATGCATAGGCTTGTAAGTTTATGCCTCTATACTTACTGCTAAGTAAGATTTTTCAGATTGTGCCTGCAAATTTCACAATACTGCAAATTGTATGTGAGCATTCAGCATTGATTAACTATACTCCTGGTTTCAAAAGGTAGCAGATTCAACCCTGCAAGGCAACTAATATGGTTGTTGAACTGTAATGGCTTTTCTGAGATGGATTTTTGTAATATATCTGTTTATTAGTTTTTGCTTACCTGAAGGGGAAAAAAAGCTATATTAAATCTGTAAAAGAGGGTTTTTTGACATCACATAAAACAATGCTTATAAATGCAAACAAACATGTTACTGCTCATATGTCATAGCTTCATCTCTCTCCTAATTATTCTTAGTTTGTGCTATTCAACATTACCAAAAAGAGAAGTTATTCTGATTTACTTGGGATTTTATGTGCCTAGGTACATTTTCCCCAATGAATCCAGCAAGCAAGATTGAGTTTTAAAAGTGGAATCTAGTAGTGAATAAATCTGGGTAATTCATTTTGAAAGACCCCTTTTGACTTCACAAATGAAACCTGCAGACTCAAAATAAAAGAATGTGAACAACCAGACATTTTCCTGTTGATCAACATGTATAATCCTTGAAAACCTGGGATGAGCTGCAAAAGGTTTTTTTAACACACACACACACCTGTCCTGACCTGGCCTGGATAATTAGCTTTTCAGGAAGCGGCATAGGACTGAAAATCCCATTAGTTTTGGAACAAAGACTCTGTGGAAGCCCCTAGCCCTCAGTGTGCCCCTGACAACAGCAGCAGGACTTATCTGGGAACACATTTCAAACTGAAAAATACTGAATAGGAAATAGAAGACCTCTTTTTCTGTAAGCCCCTAGAAGTAGTACCATCAAAATTAAGTGGGACATTGCTGAGAAATAGCAATGTAATTTCTCATCATGTTTGGAAATAAAAAGAGGAAAACTGACATGTAAACCATGATTTAGGTGTAATACACCAAATACAACAACCAGAAGTGCTTCATCAATCTTTCTCCTCTCTCAGAAGTTCTGGACCTGCCTCCTTTAGTGACAGCATCATGTTATCTTTCTATTTGTTGACCACCAGTTTGGCTGCAATGTTTCCTCTAAAGCATGCAAGGCCCAGCTGTCATAAGGTTGCCTGCCTCAAATTAAAGAGGAAGTGACATGGGGGTTGAGGATAAAAATGAATGAGACAAGAACTGTGGCAAGAGATGGACAAAAGCTGGTAAAAAGCAGAGTAATCATGTTTACACAGAAAATCTACCATTAACTTTTACAGTAATGGGATGGCAGCTAATCAGATGGAAAGGGAACATGGGGTTACAATTCAATGAAAATATCAATTCAGGGTGCCACTGCTGGGAAAAAGGCAAATTCCATGCTTGGAATCATTAGGAAGGGAACTGAAAACAGAGCTGCCTGTATAATAATGCTGTTATTATACAACTTTATAGTAAGATAACTCTTGAAACACTGTGCACCTTAAGAAGGATCTTACTTGTGGAGTTAGAAAATACGTTAAAAAAGGCCAACTAAAATGATTGGCAGTCTGGAGCAGCTCTCCTTTGAGAAAAGACTAGTTGGGGTGCTTCCCTTTGGGATGAAGGAAGGGAAAAAGAGGCACGACAGACTATATAAAATATGCATGGCATAGATCAGGGGTTTTCAAACTTTTTTAGGTTGTAGAATCTGTGTGAATGCCCCTAGGATCCCTTATCAAGAGGCATTGACTGTATTCAAGTGATTATTTATTTTTGCCTTTAGTCTCATATGGAACCCACCGTCAAGTTTTTGTGAATTCTTGGGTTCTACAGAACACAGTTTGAAAAACCCTGGCATAGATAACATGGACAGAAATGTATTTTTCCCTCAAGGTCATCTGTTCAAATTAAATGCTGGGAGAATCAAGGATATACCTTTTCAGAGAGCACACAATTAAACTGTAGAATTTTCTGCCAGCTGTTGCAGTAATGGGAGCCAAATTGGATGGTTTTAAAGGGGCACTGATGGATCATGGCTGATCATGATGGATCAGGCTGTCAAACAGTGACAGCTATTTAGTACTTCCTGAGCTATTGGATTCGTGCCTTAATTGTTGGTGGCTGGGTAGTGACAGTGAAAGGGGCCTACCACCCTCCAGTACAACCTTGTCCACTTGGCCACTATATGACACAGAAAGCTGGACTAAGTGGGACCATAGAAAGCTGGACTAAGTGATGGGTCTGATACATCATAACTGTATGTCTCCTATGTCCCAAGTGACAGTTGGGTCACCATACACCCATTTTTTCCCAGACACATCCTCTTGTGGGCACAGCTGTTCTCTGGTCGTCCAGGAAGAATAAGAATCTTGAAATATCGGGGATAGGAACGTTGATTCCCAAACCTGGCGGTGGGTGGCTGCAGCAAGCTGCAGTAAGCTTCACACAGCATTCAGAAAGAAATGGGGTTGATGTCTCCCAGCCATAATCTCTGGACAACAATGTTGCCCCTGCTGGTTCCTAACTGATGTGTGAGGGGAGGGGCATGGCCAGATAGCCTATAAATAGAGTTGCTACTGGCCCAGAAGCATTCTCTGGGAATTTGGATGATTGAGGGCTGCTGTTTGGTTTTTGTTATTTGTTTGTCAGAGATTGTTGAGAGAGAGGAGAGGGGGGCGGGGGAGAGAGAGATGCCTTTGATATATTGGTTTAATTGGCAGAGATGTTGATGTCATTCAGCAAACACTGCAAGGTTGTGAGATTCTATAACATAAACATTAAGTTGCCATATGTCAAATTTAGCTCTCACATGGTTCAAAGCAAACAAACTGCTACTGATCAGGCTGTAACCAAACCAAATAATTGTTGGAAAGTGTGTCTCCCACCCCAAACAGAATACCTTCTAGCTCTTTATGTTGAGCAGGCAGGAGAAAGAGGGACAAGAAATTGAGTACTGTGCTATAAAGAAAGCTTCCATGTGGTATGCAAGAGTCACTGGAATGAAGTTGTAATGGCTTCATAGTTTTACTAAAATAAATCTGCTTATCTGAACCTTTACATCCAGTGAAATAATTTCTTTCAGGATTTGCCTTGCCAGCTGAGAGAGGCTTAGTCCCATAGACTTTTGATTTTAAAACATTGCTTCTGGCCCAGTTAACTGGCATGAGTCACCAAAGCAACCGTAACTGATTTAATAAGTCATTTGTAATTTTCCTGGGACAGAGGACCATAAATAAATAAGGAACATGCACACCACACTGCACATAGTCTTGTATAAATGACTTTCCTCCCCTTTTATGAAAGTTGACGTGTGATTACTCCAGGGGACAGTACAATATTTGAAGATGTCCTTAGTCTGAAGGCCTAGCTGGCTAATTCCTGGGTTAAAGCTCAAGGTTCATAAGAAGAGACTGCAGGGGCTTTGAAGTTGCTCACCAACATCTGGCACTGGCATATAGTCCTCCCTGCCACTGTAAGATTCAGGGTTTTTCTTTTTAAATTCCAGCAGTTCTTTTAATATGTATATATATTCTTATACATTGGCAAACATAAACATATAAAATGTCTTTTTTGTCTTCCATTTGAAAATGCATTTTCTATTCTTGTCCCCAAAAGTCAAAACGGACAATACTAAGTATGCACTTTATTTTCCTGTAAGGAAGGAGACAAAAACAAATTCATAGTATTTTACCCTAAATTCCTCTGTCCTGGCTGCCCCCGTCTACAAAAGCAGGCCTGATACTCACTCTCTTGTGGCCATGCAGATCAATGGGCTGCATTCTTGAGCCCTGATTCTGGCAGAAAACACTAGCATGGCTGTTGAACTATACAGACTTCTCTATGGTAGTTTTGTACTATATTTTCCTTAAGCAGACTTCCATAAATTCATAGCTACCACATTATCACAAGTATTGGGAATGTTGAATCCCCTCACTTCCAAGAAGCTGAACTATGTTCAACCACTCAGTTAACCAGATTAACACTACACAGGAGAAGCCAGTCCATGTTAGATCATCCTAAACCTCAAGAACATGAAGGTGAAGACATTTATAGCACATCATAGCATGTCTTCATCCAGAATCCCTTAGAATTAGTCGTCCCTTAGCAGGAAAATTGGCTAGGTGACTTTGGACAAGTTACTCTCACTCAGCCCAGTCTCATAGTCTCCTGGTTTCTAGCCCAGCACCTTAGTCACTACACCAAACTGTCTTTGAACATAGATTTGGAATGTCTTTTCATTTTAGAGTAGTAGTTCTTAGCTTTTTTGTGCCAGGGACCCTTCTGAGAGTCTGGTGAAACCTACAGTCTCCTTCTCAAAAAATGTACTTAAAAGCATAAAATAAAATAGTGAAAATAAAATTGTATTTCCCCCCCTGTTCAAGTTCATGGACCTCCTGGAAGCTATCCATAGACCCCAAGGTAAGAACCCTTGGTTGAAAGGATAGTGTTCAGAGGTGTTAAGCAACATCCAGTCCTTGAGCAGATAAGATTGGAACAAGCTGAATAGCAGGAGATAGGTGCAGCAGAACCAACATGCTGAGAGACACTTCTTCCCCATTCCTGCTCAGCTCTCTGGGTGATGGTAGAGGTTCCCTGCCTCATGCTTAGTTCCTGACTCTTTTGGGCTGGCATTGCTCAGCACCAAGTGACTGCCCCTTTCCCCTTCTACCCTATACATCCCACTGAAGACAGAGCAGAGAAGTGCTCTGTCATTAAAAAACAACAACAACTGATTTTTATGAACCAGATAAAACTATCTAGAGAACACCCATGATGGTTTTCTTGAAGACACATTCAAGTTGTTGGTATGAGAAGATACATCTGACTACACTTTAAGTTATCAGACTTACAGACTTAAGCAATACTATCATGATCAAACTCTCTTGTAGGACATCAATAGAGGTTCTTACCCTTTTCAGAAGAGTTGAATGTCAATAATTCCTGGCCAGATTCCAAAAACAGCCAGTGTGGTGTAATGATTAAGCTGTTGGACTAGGACCAGGGACACTGAGATTCAAGTCCACCATCAGCTGTGGAAACTAACTGCATGTCTTTGGAAGTGTTACCATCTCTTTGCTTAGCCTACTCTATAGGGTGGTGGCTGTGGGAAAAATGGAAAGAAGGAAATGCTGTGTACCCTGCCTTGAGTTCCTGGAGAAAAGGCAAAATATAAATCTAGCAAATAAATAAGTAAATTAATTGGTGAGTATATTTAGGCTAATCCAATTTCATTTCCTTTGCTTTGGCTAGATAGTGTAGCTTTAGTTGGGAAACAAAGAATTAGCAAAAAATACCCTTCAGCTAATTAATTGCTGCTTTTATATGGAAGAATTATCTATAATGTCACAAAGGAAAACTCTTTTTAATACAGAAAAGAAAATACCTCTCTTGCTGTGCAGGCCTTCCCCAAGGAGAGAGCATTAACCTGCAGTTACTAGGTGATTAATTCCACCTCCCAAGAGGCAAGATTGCATCCTTCTTTAGCCAGACAACCCCAGGGAGTTCACTGAACTACTTCCAAGGTTAAGATTTTCCACCAGAGAAGAGCAGCTGTGGAGGGAGAATGATTTAAATAATGATCAGGATAATTATTTGTGTGGAAAATTTTGGAAAGATCTGGACACAGGAGATTAGAGACCTTTTCAGGCTATATCTTTGCTTGTGGATCTTAATACACAAGGACAAGTCTCTTCCTCTGCAGACATTACCGTGGAGACCGGCTGTTCAGTGACCTCAGAGTGCACCAATGAGATAGCCTGGCCTTTGTGAAGCGGAGCCCCATTTCCCTGCTTTCTTTCAAACTAAAAGTGGGGACATAAAGCATACTTTACAAGTGCAATTAAACAACACACAAGTTGATATGTATGTACAGTAGGCAGCAGGAGGGCACCTTTGACCTTTATCACATATGGGAATGAAGATGGTCCCAATGGTCTGGCCACTGGCCAGTTTTTGTTTTATATTTTGATAGTGTTGTCTGATTGGATTTGCCACCCTCAGTAGATGTTGCAGTAGCCCACTGTACAAGTATTTAGATTGCTGTGGTGAACTATATTTTATTTTCATTTAAATAATAATGTTCTTTACAATTGCATTCATCTACATGAATAAGTATACAATCTGTATACACACTGGTATCACCTTGTCCCTCTTTGAGTAATGCATTTCCTCTCCCAACTTTTGCTAAACATTAAGAAAAGTTTGGGAAACTTGCATTAGTGTCAAAAGCCTGTATTGAAGCACACACCTGAAAAAACATGGAAAGTTTCAGTGCTGCTGCTATGCAGAAAAGAAAGAATTAGAAGCAGTAGAAGCAAGCTGACCAAAAAGGAGCTCGCATTAAGTTTCATCTGCTTAATAACTGCCCATCAGAATGCTGTGAAACAAGCCCAGATTCAGGACTTTGGGGTTCCTGGCCTGAATAAGGGACTGCAACTTGTCAGAGTGTGCTGGAAAGCGTTTGGCCTGAGAGATCAGAAAAAACACACACCAGGCATTTCTATAAAAATAAATGTATTTACAAAAAGCACAAAAACATATTTACAAGCTTATGCATTCATACGCACTCTGAGAGGACTGGAAGGAGGAGGCAGATAGGAAACTGAAACTAGTAACAAGCCCAGGCAAGTTCCTTCCAGGCAATTTCCTTATATGTTCATTCTTTTCACACCCAAACTGAGGATACTTAAGTTTGACCTGTTCACCCTGCCAGAGTGATTTGTTACCTTAGTAACTTAATGGCTCTACAGCCAAATTTCTGGCAAAGGAAAAAAAAAATACCAACACAACTAAGACCTTCTTAACCAACAAACCACAATGTAGTTCACCCTAACTGCCTCTGCCAACAATCTAAGCCACTTGTCAAATTCTTGAGGACAGTATCACTTTCCAATATTTAGTGGTAAACAGCAGCCAAGCTTAACATTCTCCACGCTATTGTGGCCCTTTGGTTCTGCTACACGAGCTAAGGTCTAAGGGGAAAAAGAATAAAATGTGACGCCTTTGTCCAGATTTCTCAGGGGCCACAGTGCTAGTCTGGAGGCCTTAGCATCTGACCTATTTCACCATTTTCTATCCTTTACCACACAGTAAAGGATAAGAACAGGCGCATTTGAAAAATGACTGGGCTCTGTCTATCTTTTCATGATAAAAGGTGGTAACTTTAAACTAGATTTGGATCTGAATGATCTGCAATTATTTGCTCTACAAACAGCTTCTTGTAACAATCTACCAGTGGTCTGTTTACTTGGATTGCCCAAGTTGATCTGTGATGGTCTGTTGAGTAAATAGACCTATCTTGTATATGAAAGCTGAAGTAGTTGACCTTTTGACTCCTTCATCCTATCGCATGAAGAGTTTTAGATCTGCCGGTGACTAATATCAGAGTTGGAGATCAGTCATGATGTGGTTCTGTACCTTCTATTGTAATAATAATAATAGTACCAATGGCAGTCATTACACTCTGTATTAGTCTTCCTCCTCTTACTGCTTTCTCCAGGATTCTCAGCCTGCATGGACACACTGGAAGGTGTATTCTGAAAACATCTGGAGGGAAGACTGTGAAGGAAGATAGGTCCTTCACAGCCTATGCATCATACGGGCAAGTAGAAGGGGGCAAGGAGGGTTTGGGGAAAGAGGAGGTGATAGTATAGCAAACTGGCTTTGTGTATGGTTACAGCTGCTATGCATCTCATTGGAAATTATGTTAAGTAAATGTCAAAAATAACGTCATATTTGAAAACCAAATCTGATAATAAATTTAAATTTAATATGGAAACTATTCCTGGCCTGTAATTCAGGAATTATAATCAGGAATTCTTTATTTAGGTTTTTACCATATCTGAAGATTGCGGTTCTTATAACGTAAGATTTTAACATTTAAGTTTCTCTATGAGTTGCTAAATGAAGATAGAATTTTTAGAAAGGCAGAAAGTCTTGTAATCTTACATCTTGATTTACAGTTTGTACTGTACTGGTTATTGTTAGTTATTGCATATTACCTTGATTGTAATAATGATCTGAAGTTTTAAACTGACATTTTTTAATATATGGAACCAAACTAATGTCCGTATGAAAATTTTACTTAATTTTTTAATGCTTGTAAATCTTTCTATATTTACTGCTTGCTTTTCCTATTTTTTGTTTTTTTCTTATGTTTTTAAATATCTAATATTTAAAAAAAATTAAAAAGGAAAAAAATGATAAAAATGAAATACATGCTATAACACTGTGTCTTAGTCCTATAGCACTGAAGAATGTAATTACAGAAATCTTGTTTTATCTTTAAGTAATCTCAAAGGAGATAAATATAGAGAGCTGCTCAAAACATAGATTGTGACTTAAAAGGACATCCCATAGAAAAGCTATAAAGGACAATGGAAGTATAAAACACATAGCAAAACAGATTAATGACAGAACTTCAAGATTAGTGGGAGTAGCTTTCTGATAAATGTTGATCAGGCCTAATACCTCCTAATGGCAATGGCCATTGAGCAGAACTTTGCTACACTCCTGGAAACAACAAACAGTCTACTGAGTAAGAAGTAAGTGATTTTCATATCTGATCAGCCCATTCTGTGGAAGAGGAGGGGAAAAAGAAGCTCTGCACAGGGGACAATTGAGTAAGACATGTGCTGCTGACTCATTGGCAACATCACAGCAAATGCAAATGCAAAAGCATTCAGCATAGGATATATTATTACATATTAATTTATTTAAGAAAATGAATATAGCCACCCATCTTACATGCATAACTCTGTGTGGTGAGCAACCTGTTTGCAAAAAAACAGTATAAAAGAACCCCATAATTATAATTAAAATAATCCCAATGGAGAAAAAAAAAAAACTCAGAGCACCATGAAATAAACTCACAACCTTGGGCCAGTCACCCTCTCTCAGCCCAACTCCCCTCACAGGGTTGTTGTTGTGGGGAAAATAGGAGGAGGAAGGAGTATGAGGTATGTTCCCCGTCTTGAGTTATTTCTAAAAATTATAAAGGTGGGATATAAATCAATTAATTAAATAAATAAATAAAATAAAAAGAGACACACATATCTCAGACTCCCCTAACACCATGATGAGAAAGCCAGGTCTTAACAGGTTTCTAGAAGGCCAAGAGGGTGGGAGTCCTCCAAATCTCAGGAGGGGGGCTGTTCCATAGGGCAGGTGCTGTGACAAAGGTGCATCTCCTTGGTCTTGCAAGATGACACAGTATAATAGAAGGGACCTGGAGCATGCCACCCTGTTGGATCTGGTGGAATGGGCAGAAACTCTCAGAGATAGATGGACCTGCAAGTGACCTGGCCCCATGCCAGCACCTTGAATTACACCTGGAAGCATACTGGGAGCTCGTGTAGCTTACTCAACAGGCAATTATGGAATGTCAAAACATCCCCACCATCAGCACTGAAGGCAAAACATTAAATCTTGTGAATGTGAGCATTCTTCGGTAAGTAGCAGCTGTAATGGCATGAAGACACTTGAGGGCCTTGAAGGGGCTGTAGAGGTGGTCCTTGAGGCAACAGAGGGCAAGGTAGGTCTGTTGCTCTGTAGATGCAAATGAAGGTCTCTGACTTCAAGCACAGCTCTGACAAAAGGAAGCAATGTTAACAATGAAGCAGAAAGACCCTCAAAAGACAGATCTTTAGTAATTAGTTCTTCCAAGCATGATAGATACATTTATCGTAAAAAGTCAGCTGAACCAATGAGTCTGAGAGTCTGATGTAAGGAGGAGCTAATTGGCACAAGTCACTACAAGAACTGAGCTTGTACAGAAAAAAAAAATCCTCCAAGACAAAATATCAGGTGCACCCAAGTCAAAATAACAGTTAATGTTATGCAATTTTTCTAGCTAAACATTTTTTAAAACTATCCTTTCAGAAATAGCTGTTTCCTGAAACAGATTTCCCTCTGTCTCATTTATTCCTGGACTTCTCCCTCCAGATCCCTGAGGATTCCTATCTGTCAGTTCTGAGCTGCTGGGGAGGAGGAACGTCTCATCTCAGCCTCCGTTCCCACTTTCTCCATCTCTTTTTACTTTTCCTCTTTAGCAGAAAGGGATGACTTGGACTCCTCTGATTTTGTATGTGACCCAGAGTGTGCAACTGCCCCTTCATGAAGATGGCGATGTAGTGTCTGAGATGAGGGAATGTGTATTGGGTACATCAAGCTTGTCTAACAGAGAAGGCATAAAGCCCTGTGTTTCAAATAATTCCAAATTCAGTATTTTGGTACCTGTCCTGTTCAGACTATTCAACCAGGCAGAGTTTTATCAAAAATACTCTTTATTTAAACTATTTACAATAATTAAGTCCTTGTTAAATGAAGACTTGAGTTCAATGAGCCCACTGGGCCACAACAGGGCAGTGAAACAGGCCCTCTAATGGAAGCTGCAGGCTGGATGAGACTGGAACTCTAGGTACTGATGAAACTGAAGGCAACAGTTCTCGAACTGGAACAAGACTGGAACTGCTGTGGCACTGGAACGCTGGGTAGCTGACTTGCACTGGACTGGAAGCAGTAAGTGGAACCTCAGAGCAGGACTAGGAACTGGAACAAGGCTGGACTGATCTGGTTTGAAGACTTGAAGCAAAACTGGAACTCGAAGCAAAACTAGACTCGAATGAGAGCTCTGGACTAGGCGGAATCCTCTGGACTGGAGACTTGGAACACAACTGGAAACTAGGAACAAGACTGGATTTGGCTGGAAGTCCTGGACTAGGCTGGATCCTCTGAACTGGAAACTCGAAGCTAGGCTGGGAACTTGGAACTAGACTGGACATGGCTGGAAGCCCCGAACTAGGCTGGATCCTCTGAACTGGAAACTCAGAGCTAGGCTGAAAACTCAAAACTAGACTGGACTCGGCTGGAAGCCCTGGACTGGGCTGGATACCAGATCCTGAACAAGATAGGTATGAAACGCCTGGGCATGACTGAGCACATGAAGCACGGTTGGCCAAAATCAAAGGCACACAGCAGCACTGGAGTTTCCCAGTACAAAGAAGCCGCTTCCAAGATCATGGAGTTTCAACACTGGAAATGAAACTAAGACTGCTGGGCTCGGCAAGCGAAGGATCCTCGATGGTAGCCGAAGCAGGATTCAAGTCCTCTTCCAAATGGAGGGAAGGCGCTGGTTCCTCCTCAGCAACAGACACTGTCTCTGACACAGGTAAGGACTCTTCCGTAGATGCTGGAGGCTTGGAGGATCGGTTGTCTCCAGCAGCTCGCTCTCTGTGTGGCTGCCTTTTATCCCAATCCTTGGCACGCTTAGACCCTCCTGCAGCCAATTGGGCTGCCTTTTCTTTCGTGCGCTTTTCAGCCCAATGTTGGCGCACACTGATTGGAGGATTTGAATCCTCCCCCAAATCTTGGCCAATCAGTGCCTTGGACTCTTCCTATGCTGCTGGCTCATTCTGGAGTTTTGTTTTCCTGGTTTCAGCCCAGTAAGTTTCCAATTCCTCCTCTGAATCTGAAAGAGTTTCACTTTCCAAATCAGAGGCAGGCTTGACTCGGACAGTACCAAGCCATTGCAAAACTGTCCTTTAAGATATGAGCATTCATTCATTCATTCATTCATTCATTCATTCATTCATTCATTCATTCATTCAATTTATATAGTTGCCCATCTCACAAATAGGACTTTGGCAGTTAAAACAGCACCAAAACCAACAAGCAGAATCTAAAGAAAAACAAAATTCGTAGAAAAGCATGTTAAAAACCATATTAAAACCACAGAATGCAATAAATGATATTAAAGCCATAGAACATAATACATTTTGACACAAATAAAAGAAAAGGCCATGCATTTTTTCACACATACATACAAAAACATTACTGTTGACAGTCCAGAATGTGCTACTAAAATGATTGCGAAAAGAGTGTTTCTTTCTATTGCCACTCAGAACTGGTTAAAGTTGATTGCTAAATGAACACCAGTTATTACCAAAGCTAATCAATCAATTAAAAAAAAAAAAAGCTTTGACCTGACTGTTCCTCAGTGAGCCTGGCCAAAGAATGAACCAGTGATTGCAATAATGTTGAGTTTGTGGCATTAAAACAAAATCCTCTTGCTTATCATTCCATACAGCCAACTTGGCTGTATCACTGTAACAGAATACTGCTGGTTTGTATCATCTAAACTGTGTCTGGAGGGACAGAAAGATGTCACCTTCGTCACATTTAGTCTTATAAAATGAAAAGTGTTAACACCTGGCATGGTTTCTGTGACTTTTTTCCTTTGTCTCTAGTGTTCAAATATCTAAAACTGGAAGGTATTGTTCACCAATAGTTGGAGAGGCTAAATGTAAATCAGAGCTTATAGTACATTTGCATCCAAGGCAGCAAACAACTATCCCTCAAAACTTCATCTCGGTGAACTACTATAAAAATATACCTTTATATATTTGACATTGGGCATCATTGTTATTGTTGCACTCCCTCATGCATAAGGCAGAGAGCAGGTCAACTTCTACTAGAAGGAATATAAAACAGAATGTCAAAAACCTCCTCTAAAACAAAAATGCATAAAGTATTGCAGAAACTGGGGAGAACAGTAGATACTGTAAATTTCATGAGCTATTGTGGAATCTATAATGTTGATAGAGGCTATTTTCTACTTCAGTATATACTGTACCTAAACTGTATCCTATTTAGGAAATCCATCACTGGATCTCAAATAGCTTTATTTTCTTCAAATGCAATATATCTGGGGGCATGAGTGGGATATGCAGGCCAAATGAACAAAGCAACAATGACATGGAAGGGATATTTTAAGGACTTTTACCTCTGAGGGTATTTTGCTTATCAATAATCACTGCCTAATCAGAGTGAGAAAAAAAAATTAAAGCTGGAATTTGTCAGATTCATTTCTGGGTCACATGTCCTACTGAATTCAGAAGGTTATTTCTGAATGAATAAATATACATTGGGCAGCACTATTAGTTATATATATTTTTTCAAAATAACTTTCAGGAAGGTAATATTGGTGAGAGGAGAAGAACCTGCTGAATCAGGCTGTGCATTCCAGGAATCAGATTATATTAGAATTATAGAAGTAACTCCTGGGGCAGAATCAAGTTTGCAAATATACACATATCATGTGAGGATTATGCAGTATATCATCCTTTCCCAGTCTAATATCTTGCAGGTGTGTTGAGACTATAGTCTTAATAATTCACAAACCAGCATGGCCATATATAGTTCCAGCTTAATTTAGGAGTGAATCCAAACAATTGCGAGAATGGTGGTGGAGAAGAAGACAGATCCCTCCCTATAGAACAAATGAAGTGAGGAATAACAGCCAGCCAGTTCCCAGGGACTTCTATGCTTCATGCAGACATGCACATAACTTAGAACAGGGTTTCTCAGCCAGGGTTCCATGGAACCCTGGGGTTCCATGAAAGGTCACTAGGGGTTCCCTGGGAGATCACAATTTATTCAAAAAATTATTTCAAATTTGAGCAACTTCACATTAAAGAGGTAAGTTTCATTCTTTATTTTTAGTTTTAAAACCCTGTTCATTCATATATACAGGCCTACAAAGGAAACGAATATAATTTTGTAACTTCTGGCCTATATTTGAGCCTGAATGTGCAGGGGTTCCCTGAGGCCTGAAAAATATTTCAAGGGTTCCTCCAGGGTCAAAAGATTGAGAAAGGCTGCTTTAGAAGGAGGAGAATGCTAATCATCTTGGTGTTGTCACAGAGATCAAACTATCTCTTTCTGTTTGGCTGTTAGGCAATTAAATGCACATCACACCAGAGAGACACCAAAGTTGAAGTGAAATTCCACTCCTAACAGTTCTTATTAAAAAATTGTCCACAGAAACCATCCCTGTCTCTATTAGTTATAAAATTGATGTTCAACCTTCTTTCACTTCCCAGCTTTGTAGCTGGGACACTGTATTCAATGGAGAAAACAGCATTCTGTTCAGAAATTCTGCATCTAGATGAATAGTGAAACAGGACATTTTTGGCAGTGTTAGAAAACTGTAGTCTGGAAGCAGTCTTAGAAGTCTCTTTCCCCTGCTTTGAGAAGCATCATTTGAGCTCTAGCAGCTATCTTAAGTTGGTGAGATTGGTGAAAGAGAGGGCTGGCCTGTGGCAGTATGGTAAATTCCTGAGAATCAGCCAGCTGTACCTAGCGTGGTCTAAGAATGTCTAGCTCACACACTGGGCACCACTTTCTCTTTCTCACACACACTTGTGCAGCTGATATAATCAAGCAAACAGCTCACCACAAGCAAAGGAAGCCAACAGAATAATACAACTGGCTCACTGCAAATAAGCAAACCAATGGGAGCAAGCAAGAGCTCCTGCAATAAGCAAAATGGTAGAATGACTTGGTCTTTATGATGGCAAGAAAGAGTCTTCACTGGCCAAATGCTGAACCCCAGAGCAGTCCCCTACCACTTCCTTCCTGATTTGTTTGCCATGGTGCCAGCTATTTGGAGGGGATGCAACACTGGCCCACTGTGTTTCATGTTGAATCAATCAGTTGCTTTGGTTTACCACTCATCACCCAGTTCACTTGTAGCTCTGGGGGCCTCTAGTTCAGCTCCTCATAGTTTCTCAGGTGGCAGAGCATTGGAAGGGAAAATTCATTCTGTTCCAACCTGTTCTTGTTGTTCGGTTCCTTGCTGTAAATATATTTGTGTCTCAAAAACATGGGAAAACTGGTTAGTCATGGGGCTGCTTGTCTAAAACCTGGCCCAGTGAACTATGCAGATTGCTCATGTAAGCAGAATTGTACGTGATCCTCCACTGTACTCTTTAGTGAAAAGAACAAGACACACCATAGCAACCACAGCACCACAGGTGGAACATACGGCTATGCCTCTCTGAGGAAAAGCTGTCCTATTACAGGCTCATATTGAATGTCCAATGGGAATCCTTTGTCTTTAACACAGTGATTAAGGGGGCAGCTTGGCTATGAATAGGTACTTCTAAGCCACTGTTGTCAATTATTATTCAGCTTGGATCACATCCATTGCTCCTCATCTTTCCTTGCATTGTGAATCCCCAGCTGGTTGGGGCGGAAGAAGGAAATGGATATGTGCACAACTGCTGAGGCAAAGAATACGGAATATTATTGTTATGACAAAATAATGCATGTGTGTACCCAGAGGGCCAAACTGAAGGTGGACCTGGGAGATCTCTGTGTGTATTTGAAAAGATATGGATGGGATGGTTCAAACTTCAGTAGTACTGGAAAAGAGATATTGATCTTTTTCCTCATGCTATTTTTCTTGCTTAACTTTCCCTGTCAAACATATTACTTGTTCAGTAAGAGAAAACATGCTTCTTCCCCCCTCCCACATTCCTAATAAATGGCAATATTTAGGTTCAGGCATACATTTAGTGGTCATGGATTCTCTTATGGAATACTGGCTCACCAAAATACAAGATGTGAACAGCAACAGTAAATAATAGGTAATCCTCACAATAGCCAAAATAAGAAGCATGTTTTCCAGCAACCTGCTCTAAGATTAGTATTACTGCATTTATTCACAGATGATCTAGAGTCAGGATGAGTAATCAGATGAGTTTGTAGATGCCATTGTATTATTTAGGACAGTGGATACACAAATACATTGTAAAAAGTTTCAAAAGTGTTTCTCAGGATGGAAAAGAACCTGGCAACTGAAGTTCAAGGTGATTAAGTATACTGGAACACAATGAACTGTAATTTTTTACACGCTGCTGCAAATTAAAAAAAAACCCACACTGGTAGATTATGTTCTGATGAAGTGTTTGCTGATGATACCAAAGTATTGGGGGTGGTAAAACCAGAGAGGTATTATGTTGTTGTTTATTCGTTTAGTCGCTTCCGACTCTTCGTGACTTCATGGACCAGCCCACACCAGAGCTTCCTGTCGGTCGTCACCACCCCCAGCTCCCCCAGGGATGAGTCCATCACCTCTAGAATACCATCCATCCACCTTGCCCTTGGTCGGCCCCTCTTCCTTTTGCCCTCCACTCTCCCTAGCATCAGCATCTTCTCCAGGGTGTCCTGTCTTCTCATTATGTGGCCAAAGTATTTCGGTATGGCCTTTAATATCATTCCCTCAAGTGAGCAGTCTGGCTTTATTTCCTGGAGGATGGACTGGTTTGATCTTCTTGCAGTCCAAGGCACTCTCAGAATTTTCCTCCAACACCACAGTTCCAAAGCATCAATCTTCCTTCTCTCAGCCTTCCTTATGGTCCAGCTCTCGCAGCCATATGTTACTAGGGGGAACACCATTGCTTTAACTATGCGGACCTTTGTTGTCAGTGTGATGTCTCTGCTCTTAACTATTTTATCGAGATTTGTCATTGCTCTTCTCCCAAGGATTAAATGTCTTCTGATTTCTTGTCTGCAGTCAGCATCTGCAGTAATCTTCGCACCTAGAAATACAAAGTCTGCCACTGCTTCTACATTTTCTCCCTCTATTTGCCAGTTATCAATTAAGCTGGTTGCCATAATCTTGGTTTTTTTGAGGTTTAGCTGCAAGCCAGCTTTTGCATGTTCTTCTTTCACCTTCATCATAAGGCTCCTCAGTTCCTCTTTGCTTATAGCCATCAAAGTGGTATCATCTGCATATCTGAGGTTGTTAATATTTCTTCCAGCGATTTTAACTCCAGCCTTGGATTCCTCAAGCCCAGCATGTCGCATGATGTGTTCTGCATACAAGTTGAATAGGTAGCGTGAGAGTATACAGCCCTGCTGTACTCCTTTCCCAATCTTAAACCAGTCCGTTGTTCCGTGGTCTGTTCTTACTGTTGCTACTTGATCGTTATACAGATTCTTCAGGAGGCATACAAGATGACTTGGTATCCCCATACCACTAAGAACTTGCCACAATTTGTTATGGTCCACACAGTCAAAGGCTTTAGAATAGTCAATAAAACAGAAATAGGTGTTTTTCTGAAACTCCCTGGCTTTTTCCATTATCCAGCGGATATTGGCAATTTGGTCTCTAGTTCCTCTGCCTTTTCTAAACCCAGCTTGTACATCTGGCAATTCTCACTCCATGAATTGCTGAAGTCTACCTTGCAGGATCTTGAGCATTACCTTACTGGCATATGAAATGAGTGCCACTGTTCGATAGTTTGAACATTCTTTAGTGTTTCCCTTTTTTGGTATGGGGATATAAGTTGATTTTTTCCAGTCTGATGGCCATTCTTGTGTTTTCCAAATTTGCTGGCATATGGCATGCATTACCTTGACAGCATCATCTTGCAAGATTTTGAACAGTTCAGCTGGGATGCCGTCGTCTCCTGCTGTCTTGTTATTAGCAATGTTTCTTAAGGCCCATTCAACCTCACTCTTCAGGATGTCTGGCTCTAGCTCACTGACCACACCGTCAAAGCTATCCCTGATATTGTTATCCTTCCTATACAGGTCTTCTGTATATTCTTGCCACCTCTTCTTGATCTCTTCTTCTTCTGTTAGGTCCTTGCCATCTTTGTTTTTGATCAAACCCATTTTGGCCTGGAATTTACCTCCGATGTTTCTACTTTTCTGGAAGAGGTCTCTTGTCCTTCCTATTCTATTGTCTTCTTCCACTTCCATGCATTGCTTGTTTAAAAATAATTTCTTATCTCTTCTGGCTAACCTCTGGAATTTTGCATTTAATTGGGCATATCTCCCCCTATCACTGTTGCCTTTTGCTTTCCTTCTTTCTTGGGCTACTTCTAATGTCTCAGCAGACAGCCATTTTGCCTTCTTGGTTTTCTCTTTCTTTGGGATGTATTTTGTTGCCGCCTCCTGAACAATGTTGCAAACTTCTGTCCAGAGTTCTTCCGGGACCCTATCTACTAAGTCCAGTCCCTTAAATCGATTCTTCACCTTCACTACATATTCCTTAGGAATATTAGTGAGCTCATATCTAGCTGATCTGTGGATCTTCCCTAATCTCTTGAGTCTGATCCTAAATTGTGCAAGAAGTAGTTCATGATCTGAACTACAGTCAGCTCCAGGTCTTGTTTTTACCGACTGTATAGATGTCCACCACCTTTGGCTGCAAAGGGTGTAGTCAATCTGATTTTGGTGTTGTCCATCTGGTGAAGTCCATGTATAAAGCCGTCTCTTAGGTTGTTGGAAGAGAGTGTTTGTTATGCAGAGTGAATTGTCTTGGCAAAATTCTATCAGCCTATGTCCTGCTTCGTTTCATTCTCCCAGGCCATGCTTACCTGTAATTCCAGGTGTCATTTGACTGCCCACCTTAGCATTCCAGTCTCCTGTGATGAAAATAACATCTCTTTTAGGCGTGTTGTCCAGTAGGTGCTGCAGATCCTCATAGAACTGCTCTACTTCAGCTTCTTCAGTATCTGTGGTTGGGGCGTATATTTGGATCACTGTGATGTTAGATGGCTTGCTCAATTCAAATTGAGATCATTCTATCATTTCTTGGATTATATCCAAGCACTGCTTTAGCCACTTTACTATTAATTATGAAGGCTACTCCATTTCTTCTGTGGTCCTCTTGTCCACAGTAGTAGATCTGGTGGTCATTTGATGTGACGTGGCCCATTCCAGTCCATTTCAGTTCACTGATGCCCAAAATGTCTATCTTTAATCTTCACATCTCACCAATAATCACATCCAATTTGCCCTGGCTCATAGATCTTACATTCCAGGTTCCAATGGTGTGTTGATCCTTAGAACATTGGATTCGCCGTTCACCACCAGCACCACCAGCCGCTAGCCATCCTTTCGGCTTTGAGCTAGCTACGTCATCACGTCTGGGGCTAGTTGAACTCATCCTCTGTTCCTCCCCAGTAGCATTTTGACCATCTTCCGACCTGGGGGTCTCATCTTCTGATGGTATACCGACATATCTCTGGTTCTACCGATCCATTTAGTTTTCATGGCAAGAATACTGGGGTGGGTTGCCATTACCTTCCCCAGGGATCGCATTTAGTCTGACCTCTCTGTTATGACCTTCCCATCTTGGGTGGCCCTTCACGGTTTAGCTCATGGCATCATTGAGGTGCTCAAACCCGAGCACCACTGCAAGGTAACGATCCTTTGCTGAAGAGAGAGCTCCAAAATGGTGTCTCCAAACTGGATGAATGTGTCCTGAGTAAGGATGGCGAGCAGGGGGCTCCCATCCAGGCTGTAAAGCGCATGCGTAGTACTGAGGAATTAGGTAGCCATTCAAACAGACACAGATTGGGCCCGCCTTAGCCTTTGTGGTTTATATGTCTGGGTTTTTCCCACGCTTCTTCAGTTTGTTAGGATTTTCTGTTTATGTAGCAGTAATAAAACACTAGAGACCTATTCCTTGTCTCAGCATGGTTCCTGGCTGTTAGGACAGAATGAGCTACAAAGGCAAATGCAGTTCAAGGATAAAAGGATACAATTTAGCATTCACACACAAAATCCAAACTTTACCTCTACTGATGAGATCAGAACTAGCAGTGACTGATCCGGGAAAGAACCCTGGAGTCGCAGTGGACAGCTTGATGGAAATGTCACCCAGTGAGCAGCTACTGCAAAAAAGACAAATTTCATGCATGGTATCATTAGGAAAGGAACTGAAAATAAAACTACTAGTACAATAATGCCTTTAAAGTCCATACACTTGAAGAAGGATATTAAGGAGCAAAACAAGGTACAAACAATAGCAACCAAAAGGATTAGGGGGCCACAAGGGACAGCTAAAGCAAATGGGGCTGTTGAGTTTGGAAAAAAAGAGGATAAGCGAGATGGGCGGTGACTCACTTTGAAGAATAAATAAATAAATAAAGGGAGACATCATAACTTTTGTGTGTGTGCGTGTGTGTCTATACATTTGCATATACATATGCATATGCATATACAACCATGTAAAGTGGTGGCATATAAAATCATGCATATCAGACATGTTTTCTTCCCTTTCTCACAACATTAGAAATCAAGGTCACTCATTAAACCTAAGTACAGGGAAGTTCAGGACTGACAGAAGGGAATCCTTTTTCACAGTGCAGAGTTAAACTGTGGAATTCCTTGCCAGAATTGTGGCATCGGTAACAATTTGGATGGTTTCAAAAGGGGGCTGGATTGGGTCATGGAGGATCAGGCTACCAATGGCTACTAATATGAATGACAATTTACTTGTTCCTGAACCATAGTTAGTATGCCCTAAATACAAAAAAACAACAACATTCATTTTTGGAAAATGGATGGTTAGGATTAGACATGTTACTATGCATGGTATGGATACAACGAACAGAGATCAACTGTTATCCCTATCTCAAAACAAGGGAATATTTGGGGTCATCAAATGAAAATGTCTGTTGAAAATATACAAAAGAAAGTTCTTCATGGACTGCATAATGATCTTCTGGAATCTGCTGCAGCATAGGAGGTAAGGGCCACTGGCTTTAAAGGAGGTTAGAGAAATTCATTGAAGATAGTCCTTTCTACTTCCTGAGAGCCTGTTTGGTGTACTGGTGAAGGTGCTGGCCTAGAAACCAGAAGACCATTGAGTTCTAGTCCCACCTTAGGCAGGAAAGACGGCTGGGTGGCTTTGGGTCAGTCACTCTTAGCACAACCCACTTCACAGGGTTGTTTTGGGGAAAATAGGAGGCAAGAGTGTTAAGTATGTTTCCTGCCTTGAATTGAATATATACATATACATATATATATACATATACATAGTCAACTCAAGGCAGGAAATATAGTGGGATAAAAAATCAAAATCTAATAATAAAGTAATAATACTGTTTCCAGATATAATAGTTAAACAATATTCAACACTAATATTATTGCTATTGCTAAGTAGTGTTGGCTACATGTGACACCACTGCTTTGGGAGCTGCATTGGTTGCTGGTGTGTTTCTGGGTGCAGTTCAAGGTGCTGGTTGTCACCTTTAAAGCCCTTCATGGCTTGGGACTGGGTTACCTTAGGGACCATCTTTTCCCAGTTGTTTCTACCTGTCCAATCTGGTCCAGCAAGGTGGGCATGCTCTGGGTCCCATCAACCAAGGAATGTCAGCTGGCAGGGACCAGGAGACGTGCCTTTTCTGCTGTGGTGCCTGCCCTCTGGAACATCCTCCCTCCTGAGATTAGGATGGCCCCGACCCTGTTGGCTTTTCAGAAGGCCTTGAAGACCTGGCTTTGTGCCCCAGCCTGGGGCCCCGAGTGTGAGAAGGGCCCCATTTCATGGTTATGTTAACACCATGGCTTTTAAGATCACTTGGCTGTATTTATATTTATATTTAATTTTTGTTATTGCTTTTATTTTATATTATGACTGGTTTTATTGTTGTTAGCCGCCCAGAATCACTGGTTTGAGATGGGTGGCAATACAAATTGAATAAATTTGTATCTTCCCCCCTCTTTGGGGGGAGATGGGTGGCAATAGAAATTTGAAAAATAAATAAATAAATAGAATAAATAAATAAATATGGAGAGGGCACAGTAGGGCCATTGGTTTCATGTTCTGCTTAGGAGTTTTTGGAAACATTTTTTATGCTTGCTGCTGGATTCCAACAGACCTCACAAGATTAGCACCTTGGTTGGTAATCCAACTCCTGTGTGATTCTAAGTGTCCACAACATCTCCAAGATATCTCCCTCTCATTTCCCAAATTATATTTTAAAAAAAAGGAAATTGCTAATATCTCATAAGATCACAACATCTTGCTAAAAGGTCATGCAAAAATGCCAGCGTTTCATATGATTTTGTGCAAGCTGAAATCTCACAATCTCCCTTTTTAATAGGTTGGAGGTACAGTAGATAGGGAGCCAAACCATTGTATGAGATTACTTGATGGCACCAGAATCCAGAAAAAGTTGTTACTATAACCTTGTTTTGGATAATGAGGGATAAATAAAAGGGGAAAATCTATAAACATTTTCAGACATGACCTATAATTTTAGTCTCATTTTTTTTCCCTTTCAGAGTAATGCAGTAGTAGCCTAGATTTTACCAAGGAAACACTTTCCTCACCCATAATGCATGGTTTTGCTGAAGTGACTCAAAAATGACAATTTTTAGGATTGTAATGTGAGCTATGAACCAGGATCTACCTAATTCAACTCTGCCCACAGCCTTGATCTTATGAGAAGACATTATCTTAGACACTATTTATCTGTCTTATGGGGTAATAAGACTGACTGATTTAACAGGAATGTGGTTACTGAGACAGTGTTCTTATAGATATCTTTGAAATTGCCAAAAGTTATAAATGTTATAAAAATGATAATATTATTGTTCATAATCCTCTGTTAAGCTGTTTATAGCAGCAGAATGGCATTTTCCTCTGAACATTACACCGAGGGGAGAGGGCCTGTTCTGTAGTCTTCCATTATGTCTTTGTTCTTTCATGCTTTTTCCAGTTGCTGACAAGTTGGAAAGTCCCAGTTGTCAATTTGGGATTGCCTCATTTTCTTACCAATGATGACTCAGTATGGCTTTCTCGGGGAAATCTCTGCCAGGATAATACCCTAAAAAGGACTGGGAAAAGACAAGAAAATGTAAATGGCCCAGAAACAGTGAGAAGGATAAAGGTCAAGGCTGAGCGAATTAAGGAAATGGCCTATTCCAGCAGGTGTAGCACAACAGTCCAAAGACCAGTGGCCAATGGGCAGTGAACAATGAAGGGCGCCCCCCCCCCCTCAAGATCCCTCATTAAAAGCAGCTCAATGAGGAATGTTATTTTCATTCAGCTTGTGGCCAGAAGTACAATTTCCTTTATTACATTCAGGGGTTTGTATAATAAGAGAGAGTCTTCATTTGATTTTCAGGTGTGTGTATGCCTTCAAGTCAGTTTTTGACTCCTGATGACTACCTGGACTAATCCCTGCAGTTTCTTTGGCAAGATTTCAGAAGTGGTTTTCCCTTGCCTGCTTCCCAGAGCTGAGAGAGAGAGAGACTGGCCCAAGGCCACCCAGCTGGCTTTGTGCCTAAGGCAGGACTTGTCTCTTGGTTTCCAACCTGGTGCCTTAACCACTACATCAAACTGGTTCTTCAGGTACAGTTCAGGAATTTATGGAAGATTCATTCTGCCTCCACCATTTTATCTCTTTTTCTAAATCTGCTTTTTCCCTTCTCTCATTCTCTTTCTGATACCTGCTTCCTTTCCACAAGCACCAGGCTCTGGGGAAAGGAGAGATCATTCTTAACTTTGCCTGAACTGATCTCCTGCAGAAGATTTTGGTAATTAAGCTGAGGGCTTTTGAAGCTAGAATGACGGCTTTATGCAGCTCAAAAAATGCAGAGTGCTCAGCCCTACCTCAGAAAGTTTTTATAGAAATTACAGGAAGGAAATTCATGGACAACATAAATACTTGGAAGCATTACTTTGTGTCTGTGTGCATGCAAGACCTATCCATCACACTGGTCATATTACAGTACTCAGTAGGATAGGAAACTCTTTTTCTCTACCTGAAACAAACAATAAAGGGGGAAAAAAACACTGTTATCATTAGATCACAGTTAGTTTAAACTTGTATTTCCTCAACTAGATCAGATGAAACTTTTTCCTTTCTAGAATTTTTTGCAACAGCGGTGGGAAAGAGAGATGCACTTTGTTCATGAAATTAAATGCTAGTACGTTCAACAGACTATTGCTATTGTATAATATTATATAATATGATTATATAGACTATTGCTATTATAAATAGACTATTTGCCTATTTTCAGCTATTTCCAGGTGAGAAAAGGAGGACAAACTGTTGTGCACCGTCCTCCTTTCAAACCTTACTTTGTTCCCACCTGTTTCAACAAATAGGATCTTTATCATGGCAGTTACAACTTTTGGTGCTGAGTGGCTTGGAGGGGTGCATTTGAATACAGTGCAACTTTCACCTTTTCACCTTCCAAAAGCACAGAAGAAAATAAACAAAATCTCATTCATTCATTCCAGCAGTAAGAGGACTGAACTGTCAGCCAGGAAGGAATGTAAGCTCATACCTCATAACCAGACCTGCCCTGAACGTGCTATCTGTCTTTACAGGTGGACAGCCCCAGTGCCATTTTCTCAGCATCAGCATTTTAAAATCAGGCAGCCGTGCTACACATACGGTGACAATTCAGTCGAATGGCTGCATGGCCCTCTCAAAAGTCACACTGAAAAAAAAGGGTGTTCAAGGTTGCATAGCACTGTGTGGTGTGCCTTTGGCTTCCTTTGGGGAAGCTGTTATAAAACAGCAGTTGAAATGAAGGGAAAAGTATTGTGTGGGCTTCTTTATTGCTTTAGACCATCGCATATAGCTTATTCAATATTGGCTGGCCAACATTTCCTCTAATATGATATATGGGATGTTCCCATAAATAAGGGACACATTCATATGCCATCATAGTAGGAACAACACAACATTAATATGTGGCGCACACCAGGTGTTGGCCTGTAGCTCTGAGAAAGGAAAGGGTCTTGATTAGACAGCTAGAAAGGCCTCTGAGGATGATTTCCTTCCCCTAGGCTGGGAACACACATAACATAACATTGATTGAATGATTATGTGCCATCAAGTCATTGTCAACTCTTAGCGACTATATAGATAGATTTTTTTCCATGACAATCTGTCCCTATCCTGGTCCTTTGGGGCTTCCAACAGTGTACCCATCGCCGCTGTAACTGAGTCCATCCACCTTGCTGCTGGTTGTCCTCTTCTCCTTTTTCCTTCTACCTTTCCCAGCATTACAGCCTTCTCCAGAGAGCTGGTCTTTGCATAATGTGTCTGAAGTAGGATAATTTGAACCTGGTCATTTGTGCCTTGACCGAAAACTCTAGCATTCGGTAATTATTTTTCTCTCCTGTGAGAGGCAAAGCCCACCCTTATTCAGGCTATAATCCAGTCTCAGATCAGAATTCCTTGTTAGTTTTTTTCCCTTTCATTCTCTGCTGGCACCATATACTGCTAAAGTGAGGAATGTGCTTTCTCCTAGTTCCTGTCTTACAGCTGAGAATTTGGGATAAATTCTCTAATGAAATGTTAGGCTTTTGGCAGCAGCCTGAACTGAAAGTCATTTTTCCCCCAAGCATGAATTCACAGAGTTCTTTTTAGCAAGATTTATTAAAATGAAAGAGTAGTGAACAGTACTAACTCAAATTTGGAATGATATTCTGAAGATAAAGTCTTAGTGTCTTGCATCAGTGATCTGGTTCTTTTGGATCTGATGACTGCATTTTATACATTTGAACACCAGATACTGATTATTTAGACTATGGTCCCTGGACGTTATTGCTGTGGCTTGTTGAGTCCCCCCCCCCTCACACTTTTGTAGTATTGCATGGTGGATTACAGTCTTGGGGATTTCCCCCTTTCCTTTCATAGGACACTAATAGGTCCTGGGTCCTATTTTGTTTACCATTTATACCCTTCACCTGGATGTCTTGCCTTACAAGCAAAGCTTTCAATATCATTGCTATGCTGATGAAGCTCAGGCCTTTTTCTTTTTTCTTTTCTTTTGGTGGTGGTGGTGGAGGTGGTCTTTGATGATGTTGTGTTGTCAACTGTGATGGAATGGCTTAGTATTAAGTCAGTATTTTATCCTGGATTTCCTTCCATTGCTTCAAGTTGCAGATGGATAATATGGAGAACACTGTGTTTCACTTGACTGTCCTTCCAAACCTCTAACAGGTTTCTCTCCTATTTGTCTGCTGGGCTCCCAGGTTGTCCCAGTTTCTTCTACTTGTAGCCTTGGGGTCTTGATTGATGATCAGTTGACTCTGAGTCCATTTTTTGTTTGCAGTGAGAGTAATTAATTTTCATCTGATGGGTATTTGTAGGATTTAGGGATTCTGGTGAAGGTGACTGAATCTTTATTGGTATATGTCTTGGTTGTTCCATGTTTGGATTACTGCAGTAGTCTTGTGGTAGGTATTCCTTTTTCCTCTCTCCATCCCCTGATCCTACAGTGCTGTTCAAGCTGTTCTAGACCTTCCATACTATTCTCCTGTTAACATTTTGTTAACTCTTCGCTGCCTCCCTATTTGAGCCAGGGCCCAGTTTAAATTACTGGTGCTCATATTTAAAGCTCTCTGGTTACAAACTTTGCTCTATCATCTGTCTGTCTGTCTGTCTGTCTGTCTGTCTGTCTGTCTGTCTGTCTATCTATCTATCTATCTATCTATCTATCTATCTATCTATCTATCTATCTGGGGATGGCTAGCATCCTAAAGTGATTTTGAGGGGCCTATTACACACACAGATTGATTAAAATCTTTTAGCCATTTAGATTCTATTATATTTCTATTTTATTGTATTACTGTATTTGGAATAGTTTTGAATTTTAATCCTGTTTTATTGTAAGCTGCCCAGAGTCCCCGCATGAGGGGGAGATGGGCGGTGAATAAATTTATTAAATAATTACATCTATCTATCTATCTATCTATCTATCTATCTATCTATCTATCTATCATCTCTTTCTTTTCTTTTCTTTTCTTTTCTTTTTTCATCCTGTTTGCTCTTTCTGTTCCATTGGGCAGGCCTTCTTTTTGTTTTCACTTGCAGATTGTAATTTCTGGTCTTTAGGAATATGGCTTTGTGACACTTTGGGGAAAGCTGATGGCTTTTAAAATGAATGCGAAGATCGTGTTATTGGATTGGTGGTGTGGGAGTAGGTCTGTTTATCATGCTCAACTTTCAGTAATGCCAACAGCTCTTAGGTGAGTACCTTCTGTCTTAATTGTGGATGTGTATGCAACTTAGTCATATCACAATGTGTTGTTTCAAATATGTATAGCTGAGCTTGGTTTTGCTTTAGTTGAAAACAGGTTTTTTTATTGATTTGGTTATTAAACTGTTAACTAATTATATTGAGTGGAATTTTAGTAACTCCTGTATCCCTTTGACTTTTACCTTGCCTGTGTACTAAACAGCAAACACACAAACAAATATATGTCACCTAAGCCTTCCATAATAGCCCTCGGAAAGATCTAAATATCTTTACGTGAGAGTAAGTGCCATAAAGACAAATGGAGAGGGTGCGTGCCTAAGCATGGTTAGGACTGACTGGTAAGAACTTGTTTGTATTCATTTAAAAACATGTACTAATAAGTATGTTCTCCAGCAGAATGAATGATGATGCCATATGCAATACAGTTCAAGCTGGTCTGGCTATTTTGTTAACCATGATGGGGTGGAGGGAAGTTAGAAAGAGGTCATAAAAGAGACAAAGTACTTTCGGATATCTTTATATAGTGCCATGAAACAACTTCATTCTATGCATATTCCATCACTTGCTTACTGTATATCAGTATAAGTATTTATGCCCAGAAGTCTCCATGGTATTTTTAGGGTGGCCCCTTTCAGATTCTTTCATGCTTCAGACATTAGATCAGACAAAGAGGGTTGTAAGAATTCTCTGTCAGCCCTACAAAAGACAGCTTGTTTCCATACAGATAAATAACATTTGTAGCAGGGAAGCTGCATTTTTACTCTTTCAGATCTCAGGCAGAAATGTCTGTAGTTATGTACAGATCACAACTTTTGGGGTTGTACTGTGGGGATAGTGCAGTGTTTTATTATTTTCCTTTATTATGTCTTGCCTAGCACAGAAGTGAAAGATAGGAGGGGTACAAACCACTTTTCCTACTGAGGTGAAGAGGTAAATGGAATTCCTTGTCCAAGTCCAAAGACAGTAATATTATTTTGACACTTGAAGCAAATTGTACTGTAAGCATTACTCTTTCTTCTTCCTGGAAAAAAAAAAGCACAGTAGCATTCAGTTCATCAGCCAATAGCAATTTGTTTGCAGCCTTTTCAGGTCATTGACTATCAACTGTTTGAGGTGGCCATTTCACTTTGCCCAGTGACAGGGCTGATCCTGGTCTATGGATGAACTGACAGCCTTGTGAGAAGAAAAGATAGAGAAAGCTGTCTCTCCAACAATGACTTATCATCTTCCCAACCCCTCATTTCCATAAATGTTGCTTATTTGGACCTAACCAAAATTCAAACATTCCCACAAAAGTGTTCTATTGTCTCTGTGTATTTTTGTCATAAGCTACTTTTAATTGAACTAGCTTAGGAAAGACCACTAGATCTGATCATAAAAATCCAGGTGGCCCATAGATGGTTGCAAAGAGATACAGCAGAACTGTCTTCTGCCATCTGATGGTTGTCTAGTTTTTTGCAGCCTGGAACTATTGGGCTGTGCCCACAGATTAGAACAATAACAGCTACTTATGGAAAAAGGAAGTTTCACTAGCCAATGCAATGGGAAGGGCTAGCAGTTTGCTAGACTAAATTGCAGTTTCAATTTCACATTGCGCAATAGAAGCAGTTCACTTTAAACAAACAGGGCAATATTGCAAAGCTTTGGTAGATGTTTATATAAGTTGACATTAACTAACTGTGCCTTGGTGAATTTCCACAAGTGCAATATTTATTTTCAGATCAAAACCAACATGCTGGGAGGCATACTACATACATTAAAAGAGTTCAGAAAAGTAATCATCTAAGAACATGCTGGTGTTTGTGGTAAAATGCATTGTACAGTCCGTTATACAGTAAGATGTAATTCTGAAGGAAAGAAAGGAATTTAAGCAAGATTGCCTTTTGGGCTTCACCTTTAAAAGCAGGAATACCAGACTTAGGCCAATTCCACAAAGCAATTCCCCCCACCCACTAACCCTTCACAAACCAGCTTGAAACCGACATGCAATCATCTTTGCTTCTGCAAACCCTGAAACATAAAGAATTGGTAAGGAACGTCATGAGCCATCAGTTCTCCTCCCAGCTGAGCAATCCTGGAGTGTAAAAAGCATCTGTCCCTCAGTGCCCTAACTTAAGTTACTGCAGGTCCAGCCACAACCCCCAACCCTCCCCACAACCACCACATACTTCATCCAGAAAGAAAAAAGTAATAGTTGGAATGGCTGAGAAAGGGAGATTTACTCTCGCCAATTCACTGGCACTAGAAACAGGATGCTGAAGATGGTGTGTGTGTGTGTGTGTGTGTGTGAGTGGAGACAGTCCTGGAGGAGCAAACACACCATACCACACAAAAGAGAGACAAAGGAAAAGAAATTGCTCATCTCCATCTATCCACGGGGGAGCGGGGAAGAAGAGCAGGAGATGTTGTTGACTGGAATTTTGCAAATTGGCTAGTCACTGCTAAATAAAAAAATAAAATAAAATAATAAAATAATAAATAAAATAAAATAAAATAAAATAAAATAAAATAAAATAAAATAAATAAAATAAATAAAATAAAATAAAATAAAATAAAATAAAATAAAATAAAATAAAATAAAATAAAATAAAATAAAATAAATAAAATAATAAAAAAGGTTGATCAGTTTTCCTGGGTTGCAAAGCTCTGCAAAAGACACAACAGCCCAATTTAATCTTTAGGATGGTGCACATTTGCCTGGTCATACTTATAAAAACCTGAGAGCTGACTGTGAACAGAGCATGGGAAGCCTCTTTTCCCTCTAAGAAAGCAGGAACAAAATGGAACATCCGTTAATGCCCAGAAACTGAGGTAAGAGTTCTAGCCAGAGGGAAAACAGAACACTCAGAAACTTTCCCAAACTTTCCCGAACTTCCTGTCGCAGAAGGAAAGCTGACTCCCCCCACCCCCCTCTGCCTTGGGTTATACTGCAGATGAGCTGGAAATAAACCAGTTCAGCTGCTCAGCACAAATGACATGTAAGAACACAGCGATCAGAAGCTGCTTTAGGAGCAGTGCAAAGGTCTCACATGGAAATGCTTGTTGATATGTTAGCAACTTATCTGATGATTGGTAACACCATTTAGAATATAAAATGTTTCCTTTCTCTCTAGGAGGATAAAGCCAATCATACTTTTTTCTATCCATCTTTGTGAAGCCATTTAGTGGCCTTCTAGAACCACCTAATGGAGCAGAGCTTAACACACTGAGAAGCTGCACACAGAAAAAGAATATTATCTTAAATAGCTTTAATGAGCATGTCAGAGAAATACAGGTTATTGATCTTACACACTTAGCCCTCCCAAGCATAAAGAATCACACGCTTAGACATAGTAGGTTTAAAGATAAGTTAAAAGAGTGTTACTGACTTTATTCTTTTCCATCTTTGGTGGAAAATGAAGTTCCTTGTATCTTCTGTTCTTTCAAAACTTAATACATCCTAAACTCTCAGCCCTACAGCTGCCAAGAGCTGTGTGGAAGAAAAGGGGCAGCCGCATGGCTTTTAGGCCCTAGATGGAGAGAGATGCAAAAGCATGCTGCTTCTCCCTTGGTGGAAGAAGGAAAAAGAGAGAGAAAGAGGAAGTGGGAGTGGGAATGGCAACAAACAGGTTTCTCGCACATAGAAAGTTTGCATCCTAGAGGAACCATCCATGTGCTAATGAGGCATGCTGGATTTGCCAGGATCTCCCACACTTTGAACAATGAAGATGACAAATAAAAGTGTTTGAATTCAGCATATTTAATTATTGAATTATTTTGATCATTTATGGAACTCAGCAAGCTTTAACATAATAAGTTAAGGCTGTACCTTTCTAAGATTTGCTTGGAAGTACAGTAAGAACCACTGAACTCAGTGAAATAATGACTGTGTGTGTGTGTTCATTCTGTGTTTTGATGTGCAATTCTTGCATATTGGACAGTCAGCATAATAAATGTGGCACATTCATACTTTTTGTAGCCTTCTGATGCCAGATGATCAGAAGCTGGGCCAAACCAAAAGTACACCCACAAGCCATGCATATATTGTGTGGGTGCAATTTCTTTCTATCCTCTGCTTGTTTAGCATACAATAAATCTAGGCACATAGGGAGAATATTAATGCAAGAATGGAATATATTGTATCTTATCTCCTGGAGGCTAAATAGTAATTTGTAATCCTCCTCCTCTTCCTCCTCGATACAGGCAACCCAGCTGGATTAAAGCCACATGCGAAGAGCTGGACGGCTATATGTAATCTAGTCTGAGTTTCAAGATGCTCACCATATTTCCAGCAAATGTATGAAATGGGGGATTCTGGGTTTGCTCTAAAACCTCTATCAGACATTTTTTTTAATGTGAATGTGTTTGTCTGAATTCATCTCCTGTTTCCTACATTTTGGTTGCTTGCATTCAAAGGACTCATGAGGACAGTCAGATTTTAAGTTAGAAAACTTTCATTTATTCCACTTTGGATGAAGTGAATGAATTAAAAAGCAAGGATGCCCAGCTTTCAACCTATCCTGAAATACATTGTTTAGTAGATTTACTACACTGCATTAACCTCTACTCTTGAAAATATAGCCAGGATTTAATTATTCACTTCGACCGACAGGTACCTGTTTGTTTCTGAACTAGTCAATTCCATTTTGTCATCTTACCTATTTTGTTTGATTGACTATTCTCAGTTTGTTGGTATCACTGTTGCTCTGTCATATTTTTAAAAGTAAACATCCTAATGATTTTATCAGAACTCAGTGCTGAGTTCTGTAATGAAGAGAATGTCTGTTCTTCATTATGCTCTAAAGAGCATTTAAAACTCTATGTGTACATCTAGTTTTCGTGGAGAATGGTTGGGTAAGACGTCAAAACTTCTCCACAGTTGTCTGTGGTTTGGTGTTTACACAACACTGCTAATTGAGTGTTACTTGAGTGTTATTTGAATCATTGCCCTTGTGGTGCTTTTGGTTGAAGTTGTCCCTTCTCTGCACAAATACCTACTGGTTGTTGGGTTTTGTTTTGTTTTTTGTCTTTGTCTGTCAGATTGGTTCCTTAACAACCTAGTTAATTGTTCAGTGCAAGTTCAACCTGAGTGTCACAATCACTTGCAAAACAGAGATGTGTTAGAATTATCCAATTGTCTTCTTACTGGAAGAAGATAAAATGAAATATGAGTATGTTCCAGCATGTGGTATGGAAATTACTGGACCAGACTATTTCTTTCATCAGGAAGAATAAATGTTTATTTTATTTATTTATTTATTTATTTATTTATCTATCAAATTTTATCACCGCCCATCTCCCTCCCAAGGAGGGACTCTTTGCTTGTTGTGCATTTTATATATGCTGCATTTCATCTGTTTTAATGTCAGAATGTTACAAAGCAACAAAACATTAGTGCACAATATGCTATCAGCTTCAGATTGTAAATCTGCTTATCTTACTCCCATCCTCTCACATAGAAATTTATGCCAACCCAACTATCTTAGCATAGTTTAGGATTGTAGGGTGATTTTGAAACTTTTGTCTGCTTTTTAGAGAGATAAAGTTTCTGAACCCGCAAATTTTGTTCTGTGACCTCCTGTAGCACATTATAATTTAATGGAATTAGATTCTGCCACCGTAAAAATGTCCTGCCAATTAATGTTTAATGAAAGGCCTGTGAGCTATCTTTTTAACAATTACTTAGCTCATTTCTGTTATGTTCAAGAGCTCTGAATTAAAGGACATCCCTTCTTCCCTATTCATTCCATTTATTGGCTATGGAACTATTAACTAAAGAGCAGATACAGGAAAATTCTAGTGAAGAAAATGGGGTGGATCAAAAACCAGACAAAATTCAAGGATCAAGGGTGCCTTGAGATAACCATATTTATTAATGGTTGAAGCATCTATTGCTAAAAACGGCCTAGTGGATTAGACATTAGAAGCATATTAAAATGGCTGGATGCACCAAATGGAAGTTATTTTATAGGTTGATCTCCTATTAGTCTGACAGGTCTGTCGTGTTGGAACCACAGAGTGACAGTCACACATTTAACAGTTTCCTACCTCCCACAATAGGATTTTAATGGCAGCAAAAGCTGCTTAAATCATACAAATCTAGGATTAGCTTTTCAAGTAAGGTGTTAGGTTAAACACTAGCAGTTACAAGTTTGAGAGAGAGAGGTCGTGGAAGGCTCTGTACCCAAATGCACTGTTTTTCCATTTAGAATGGCTGTTGATAAGGGTAATCACAACTGCATCTCACATACAGAACACAACTGCAAACATGTACTCATCTTATGTGAAGGGTATGGTGCTTTATAACTGCCAGCTCACCCCACCATTCTACAGAGTTGACTTGGTGCACCAAAGGTCTACCAGCAACAGCACTATGGGTACCTTGGCATGATTCCCTCTCTGTTTACACTGTGAACCAAAGGTCTTGTACTTTTTACCAGGTTGCCACAATCACAAGTGGAATGCTGCAGTACTGGTCTGCAAAACCTTGCATCAAAACCTCTCTTATTTTTCCTTAAACTGTTTCTACTGATGTCTTCCTAAATATTAAAAATCAAATGCTATACTGGGCATTTCCCATATAGACATGATCCATATATAAATAACAACTCTCACCACTATGGGTGGTATGTGACTTCCTCAACCTCAGGTCTTCCACCAGAGGCCTGGGAGTTTGTGGGTTCTGCGCAGTATCTTAGCTGTTCCTAAGAAACTGCATCTTCTGGACAGAGAGCTCTGATGTTGTCCCTGGGATCTGTGGGAGCCACTCTCCCAGCTTGGGGGTGACAGTCCTGAATGCTCCTAGCACCACTGGGACCACTTTGGCCTTCACTTTCCACATCCTCTCTAATTCCTCCTTCAGGGCCTGGTACTTCTCCAGCTTCTCATACTCCTTTTTCCTGATGTTGCTGTCACTTGGCCGTGCTACATCTATCACCACCACCATCTTCTGGTCCTTCTCTACCAGCACGATGTGTGGTTGATTGGCCAGTTTCTGTCTGTCCATCTGGCTCTGGAAGTCCCACAGGATCTTAGCCCTGTCATTCTCCATGACCTTCTGTAGAATCTCCCATCTGGACTTGGGAAGGTCTAGCCCATACACTGTGCAGATGTTCCTGTACACAATGCCAGCTACTTGGTTGTGCCATTCAATGTATGCTGTTCCTTCCTGCATCTCACACCCAGCCTCTATGTGTTGGCCTGTCTCTGAGGCCTCTCTGCACAGTCTGCACCTCAGGTCCTGTCTAGTGTGGTAGACCCCTGCTTCTATGGACCTGGTGCTTAGTGCCTGTTCTTGTGCCGCTATGATCAGTGCCTCAGTGCTGTCTTTTAGTCCAGCCCTTTCCAGCAACTGGTGGGATTTCCCAGTGTCAGCCACCTCAGCTATCTGTCGATGGTACATCCCATGCAGGGTCTTGTCTTGCCATGGCACCTCCTCTGCTTGATCTCCCTTCCATGTCTGCTGCTTCCTCAGGCATTCTCTCAACAGCTCAGTTGTTGATGTTGATGTCTTCCTAAGTATTAAAAACCAAATGCTATACTGGGCATTTTCCATATAGACATGATGGGAAGTCATCTTACTGATGTTCTCCTGGATGCTCTGATCTCATCCAGGACAGTGGCTTTGACACTCACCAGACCCCTCCCTTCCTCTTTCTGTCTGGTGTACAGTCTGGGTGTTGGACTTGGGGTGGAAGCCTCCGTACATTGTGAGAAGCTTCCAGGTCAAATACACACACACACACACACACACCCACACCCACAAAGACTGTCTACACACCCACACACCCACACACACACACATATATAATTTTGATTAATGTTTTTGATTACAATAGTAAAAACGAATACAGATTAAACTTAAAGAAAAGAGAATAGAAAGAATAAAAAGTGCAAGAAAAAAGAAAAAGAAAGAATATAATGATGAAAAAGAAAAGAAATATATAAAGAAGTGACTTCCAACCTTCATTATAATAAGTATAGAAAAATTTAGTAACTCTAAGGTTAGGTTACAAACAGATATCTCTTCAGCCCATATCCCATCCCTTATCTATAAGCAAATCCATAAAACATCAACGTTTCAATCCTGGTGTCAGGAAAAACTCCACAAAGAGTTGCAAAAACTTTGCAAAAAAAGAAAAAAAAGAGTCTAATTTAACCTTGATCAAATAAATCAACTTTATATTCCATCCTTTTACTTCTAACAGTCTTAGTCTTTAGTTCATTCAAATATTGTTGTAGGATTTGATTTCTCTTCAATTCTTCTTTATCCCATTGCATTTAACAATTCTCTTTTGTAGATCCAATAAGAAAACATTTTCCAGGACATTCTCTTGGTTTGTCATTTGTATTTCTCTTTTAATTTTTAAAATTTCAGCCAGTTCTTTCTGTATATCCAATAAAGGGTCATTTTTCAAATCATTAGCTTGGCCTGTCATTTGTGGTTCTACTTTTGGTACTTTCTCTGTCTTGTCATACAAAATTTGCTCCACATGTTCCTAATGTAATATCTGAACAACAAGCTTTGGTTTTTGAAATGGTGAATCTCCCTCTCACACACATATAAACATAAATGAGTGAAATTGTGGAATAGTGGCCTACTCAGCAATCATTAAGCCAATGGCTATAGGTGAAGTCTAATGATGAAGCAGAGATCTAAAACAATTTGTGAATTATTGGTCTGATTTTGGTCAAGCACTTGTAGGATCCATTCAGACAAAGAGGGGCTATCTAGTCCCTCTTTTTGGGGGGAGATGGGCAGTAATAGAAATTTGAATAATCAATCAATCAATCAATCTAAATAAAGCTGGTGTTGAAAGTGTTATCTGATGAAGGCCTTAAACTCCAATAATGATCTCATTAAGGAAAAAATTGACATATAAAGAGATGCTCCCCCCAAATAGAGACAGGTGGTATTCCTTGCTAGTCCTTTCCTCATTATTTGTATAGTTCTGGACAGCCACACATCTGATTTCCCAGTCCATTCAAGTACAGTTTTGTTTTTTTTTAATTTCCCCCCTTTGTGGTCCGTCTCTCAAAGAATGTTCAAGTGAATGCTGCAGCAAATGAGGATGAGAGAAAAATATTTTATCATGTGTACAGAGAGAAAATGATAGTTGCAAAGAATTTAGTTCAAGGCTTGGCTGAGATTAAAATAGGCAGGGAAAATGCAGAGGGATTTTGATGGCAATAAAAGTGTTTTGGAAGTAGGTGAAGAGGATTGAACAAAGAACGGAGAGAAGAGAATTAAAAATAAAAGAGATGAGAAACAAAACTGAAGTGTGGAACTGCTAGATGAAGTATTTTAGGGTTGATAGTGATATGCTGAAGAGTGGAATTGCAACAAAAGCTATAAATGTTAGTGTCCAAGAAAAAAGTTTGGTCTAGTGGTTAAGGCAACAGGCTAGAAAGCAGGAGACTGAGAGTTCCAGTCCCGCCTTAGGCCTGAAAGCCAGCTGGGTGACCTTGGGCTGGTCACTCCCTCTCAGCCCAACTCACCTCACAGGGTTGTTGTTGTGGGGAAAATAGGAGGAGGAAGGAGTATTAGGTAAGTTCCCTGCCTTGACTTATTTATAAAAAAATTAATAACAAAGGCAGGATATTAAATAAATAAATAAATAAATAAATAAATGATGTAATAAATACCGCAAGAAAATGACAAGCCTTCATGTATAGATGGTGTAATTGGTGAAATATTAAAATATGGGTATGGCTTGCATATGGAATGGCTAAATGACTTATTTAACATGTGTATAAAGACTGATGATTAGAAGAATATGGTCATTGTTCTGATCAACAAAGGGAAAGGTTACAAGAATGAATACAAATAAAACAGGGGATTAGTTTGTTAAGTGTGTCTGGGAAGATGTTTGGAAGAATCTGTCAGAAAGGATACAAGAGGTGACGCTGAGTAAAAAGTGCAGTGTGGCTGTTCAGACCAGATTTTTGCTGTTTAGCATTTCTAGGCTAGAATGTTACAGATGTGTCCAGCTGTGCAATGAAAATTTCACTGGCCTATCTGGATGAGCATTTGGGAGACAGTGGAGGACAGAAAGGCCTGGCATGCTATGGTCCATGGGGTCACGAAGAGTCGGACACAACTTAACGACTCAACAACAACCTGTACAGTAAGTGTAATGTTCATTTTTGTTTTCCTAACAAATTCTCTGAAATCTTTTGAAGAGGGAACTACAATTTTTGGCACAAGTAAGTGAAGACCTCTCAAACTTGTTTTCACTTAGTTTCTCTCTGTCTTTGATGATAAGTTTGTTTTGGCATTCTTTCCATATTGTTTTATGAATCCCTGAAACATTTGCATGAACCTATGCTGATCCAGTTTGGCAAGCAAGTTTTGTAGCAAAGTGTTCAAATGCACATACTTTTTGTTTCATATACCTTTTATTTATTTGGAGATTTCTACTCTGCTTTTTCATCACTGACTGGTACTTAATATGTCCTCTAGAAACAATGATTAAAAATACAGCTTGAGATTTGTTTTTAATATTAAAATGTGTGTTAAATATTTTAAGAATAAATATAAATAAGAACAGCGGAAATACTAATCACCTAATAGACACACTTTGTTTGGGTTTTTTCTTCTGGGCACACTTTTTAACTACATTTTTTCCATTTCTACTGGGCATTTTATGTATGCTGTAGGGCACAGAGGCGCCAGAAAATATGTTACAAAACAACTGACAATTAACCAAACCCATTCTTATATTAAACACATCTACATAATTCTTGCTTAGGACTTTCCACTTTTTAATAGCAATCACATTTGGGGATCACCCAAGGGCTGGTTGTCAGTCTAAGAGGCAGAGGTCAGCAGCAGGAACCAGGCAACTACATGATCCAGATGAGGAGAGATGATGTTCCAGAGGCAGCAGGCAAAGGTCAAAAGTTTCTTGTTCAAAATAGGAAGCATTTACATTCCAGAGGCATCCAATGAGAGGCTAGCCCAGTGTTTCTCAACCTTAGCAACTTGAAGCTGTGTGGACTTCAACTCCCAGGGCATGCTGGCTGGGAAATTCTGGGAGTTGAAGTCCACACGGCTTAAAGTTGCCAAGGTTGAGAAACACTGGGTTAGAGAAACAAATTTCACCAGCTAAAAGAGGAATGGAAGAAATCAGCTTCATAAAAGGCATTGGTATGGTCAAAAGCAGGCCCAGATTCCTTTCAGGTTTTACCACTTCTAGATTAGCTCCACATCCCTATAACCCCACATCAGCATTTCTGTTGGGCAGCTGAGCCAGTTTACTTCCAGCTCTTATGGGGCACAAGAAGAATTATTGGATAGGTGGCTTTGCTTTAGGAATGCTGGAACTTGGGGGCAAGCAGTTTTCCCTCTCTCCACCTCCTGGTTCCCATTAGGCAGCTCTTCCCCCTCCCCCTCCCCACAGTATGCAAGCCCTTCAGTACAATGCCATCCTTTTATTACTCTTTTCAAAATGAACATTGGGTGATTTTTTTTAAAGTCACATTTAGTAAACTAGGATATGAGCGAAGGACAAAACCAGGACTTGGGATGCTAGCTGGATGCTGATTTTTGTGTGTTCCAGCTGGAAGGTACATTGGTCAGTCCATGTAGTATTCTCAGTGTTTTAAGATGGGCTTCTGGGAGGACAATCACAGGTGGATTTGAAAAGATCTTTCAAGATATATAGTGTGAAAACAGTCATAAAAGTGCCCAAAGTAATGAAGCTAGAGTTTTCTAGGTTCTGGTACACATGGATTGGCTACAGAGGTCAGCTGATAGCAGAGGCAGTAAGTCAGTAAATCAGTCAAGTAAGAAGGATAGTAATGCATCTTAGATTCAGCTTATCATTAAGAAATACAGAAGGTGAGGCCCTAAGGCTTGATCGCTGGGCACAGTTGTTTCAGGCCATATCTGGTGCCTTATATGCAGCTTTGGGGCAAGGAACTGACCTTGTAGTCTACATTAATGAAGAACTGGCATTTTTAAAAATAATAAATGTTTATATACCTGCAAGGAAAAAAAAACTTAGGATATTCAATGGGCATATTGATTTCCTGCTTACATCATGTAACTCTCTTATATCAATTCAGATCTATCAAGAGTTACAAATATGTAAAATGATTCAGTGACACAAAGGAACGAATGGCTGAATTTTGCCTTTGTGTGGAATCTGTGACCTTTTTTTGTGTGGGGTGGTGTTTTGTTTTATGAAAACAACATAACCTCAGAAATTATTGTGTCACACTATTCCCTTTAGACATATAAATATGTGTGAAATTGAACTTTAGTTTTCTAAGTTGTTGAAAGGGTTGTACTTAGAAATTTATTTAAGGGCACTTCAACTTCTTTGCAAAGTAACAGATTACATTTTGATTTGAACATGTTTTCAAACTTTTTTTTAATTTGGCCAAACAATTTTCACTATAAATGTTAGCTTCTTCCTCTTCTTCCTTTTTCTCTTCCCTTTACTGTTTTTCTATAGCTTGGCAGTCACATAGTCTTGCTTTATTGGCATGGTACTTAATATTAGTTTGTTTCTTTGTTTTGATCTTAAGCCTTAGTTCTAAAATCACTGACTTTAATCCCACTGACACCAAGACTGTCAGGAATTGTGGTCTTCCAGACAGCCAGATGGGGGGAGCGACTTGATCCCTGCAAAATCTTTCAACCAAGCTAAGGGGAAGAGACTGTGGATATTGTATTATAAGTCACCTGGGGGCTCAAGATTGCCTATTCCACACATAGATCTTTAAATAAAACTCACATGAATAGGCACAAACGGGGGCCTTACCCTTAGTTGTGTCAGTAGGGCCAGATCATCTGCACATCCACCCTAGTTTAGTTCTTGTTTCATTGTTGCTTTTTTGAGAGGCTTGCAGAAAGTCCTTTCTCTGCAGGTCAGTGATGATGAAACTGGTATGTTGAAACAAAACAACATTTCCTTATTCTCTGCCAGGAAACAATTTTGCTAGATGTGGCCATAATACTAATAATGGCATACTGAATTTGCATATCGCACATATGAACTTCACCCTTTTTCAAGGAACCTCTGAATGTTTTACATTAAACCATCTGATTTCATTTCAGTCACTTGGAATGTGAAGAAATGAGGAAGGTTAGACTGAGATGTTCTTCACAAGTTTACACAAGCCATCTAGCCATTAGTCATTGTTTTGTAGCAAAGAACTGGACCCACTACCCCACCTTGCAAATAATGGATTATATCAAGTCCTTCATGTCAGCACATGGAGGCTTATTTGCTCCAAATGCATAACTCTTGGAGTTCAGTTTATACCTTCTTCATATATACTCTGACAGTATCCAAAGCTCAGTGTAGCACTGGGCTATAATGTGAACTTCAGGAATTTGAACACAGCCTTTTTCAGTCCAAGATCAATGGTATATCTAGTAGTCCATAATGGTGCTATGCTACAGATAATCTTGCATGAAGAAGAAGGATTTTTCTGGGTTGTTTTTGTAGCATAGAACCCTACTGGGGCTTGCAGTCATAATGGTATAAGGCAGTATAACTACAGTACGTTTGGTAACTGGAATTGGCTGTCAGTTTTTAAATCAAATGTAATATTTTTGGCTGCTCTCAAGCATGCTTGCTTAGGGTGGGAGGAGGGTCCACTGAGACAAAGGGGGCTCATTTCCAAGTACATGCAATTAGGATTGTAGCCATCACTCCTTTGTTATTTCATGTTATCTCCAGCTGTGAAACAATGTTTTGGCATTCGTTCTCATTTTATAGGATTCCATCGTAATTCCATTTTAATAAAAGCCACTTGTAGCATGGTGGTGACAATTACATCTAATTTTTTTTTTGACAGCCAGCAATATAATTTAGCTGTCCTACAGAAACTTCCTAAAGTGCGGCTGAAAACTAACTACAGCAGGAATCCTTGTGACTCAGTTTGCTCCATGAGTGGCAATGAGCGGAAGTCCTCTTCTTTCTTAAAGGTGGTTTAGAGTAAACTAATATATCTCCACTGATGCTATGAGATATTTCCCTTGCTAAGTCCAATTCTTCATTTTAGTGCTAGTGCCTTCAATTAATAATCTTATTCTTGAAAGAATTATGGCTTCATTCCCACAATGGGATTGGCTTTTTTTAAATCAGTACTGCCAAATGAAAGTCTAATTAAATATGCTTATTTTCATAACATTTTCTATCCTTGAAGATCTGGGCTCAGTGCTGGCCCAGGATGATTTACTGCCCAAAATGGCTCTTAGAGACCTGATGCTCAAGAACGTCTCAGAGATGAAGTCCTTCCCACTGGAGAGTAAAAGCAGCAGGCTTTATGCTCCTAGGTGATCAGACACGGAGCAGTTTGAAAATCCCTTTCATAGCTAAAGGATAGGCAGCAGGGTTGCAGGCAGCTGGTGGAAAGTGGACAGAGGTTGGGAGGAACATCCAACCAGATGCACGGCTTCTGGCCTTGAGTGAGAGGAACAAAAGAGAGCCATTTTGGTCTAGTAGTTAAGGCAGTGGGCTAGAAACCAGGAGGCTATGAGTTCCAGTCCTGCCCTAGGCATGAAAGCCGGCTGGGTGACCCTGGGCCAGTCTCTCTCAGCCCAACTCACCTCACAGGGTTGTTGTTGGGGGTAAAATAGGAGGAGGAAGGAGCATTCAATATCTTCCCCGCCTTGAGTTATTTGTAAAAATAATAAAGGCGGGGGTAGAAAATAAATAATAAATAAATAAAAGTAAAAATAACAAACAAACAAACATATAAATAAATAAAATGAGATATGCTGGAGAACCCATCTGTGATGCTCTGTAGTGTGTGTGTAGTGTCTGTGGCTGCTGCTTTGCTTCCACCAGGAAGTGCTTCCAGACAGAACCTCACATACATACATAGCTACATACATATGTATCACAAAATTAAGCTAAAAACAAATTGTAAGGTTAAGAATCATTTCAAAGAGATGTGGGAAAGTATTTATAGAATATATGAATTATTACAAAGATAAAATGTCAGCACTAGAAGTATGCAAGAAAGTTTGGGAAATATAATTGATTCCTTCAGTCAGAACAGTGTTATGCTGGAAAGGCAGTTACATAGTTTTAGGTAGCTAACCCACTAATTTATCTGTTAATTAGAAGGTAAAAATAGAGTAAGTATCTATGTGTGCTGAGCCTGGAAAGAGCTTGAATTAAACAAAGAATTCAAGACCTCAAGGAGCAAAGGGACAGATCTACCACCTCACACCACTTAAATTTCAATCTCATCTACCCATATATATTAATATTTGGAATATAAGTTTCAAATGTCTGTATTTATTTATTTTTATTTATTGTTAAATTTATATGGCCACCCATCTCACAAACAAAGGACTCTGGGTGGCATACAATAAGGCTAAAACAATTAGTAAATACCAAACAGTTGTTGTTGTTGCTGCTGTTATTATTAAACACTTAAAAACTATAATATACTGAAAACTAAAAAAACAAATATTAGGTGAAGAGCAGATGTTAATAACAGTGGAGCCACCTCAATATTGGGATGCTTGGGATGGGAAGGGCAATAGCTCTTCCTGGGGGTGGTTGCCGCCGTAGTGCCCTCCCCAGTGAATGAGAGCTTTTCGCCACAAGGGTCGTATATTTATCTATTTATAATGATATTTTGTATTGCAATCTATGTTTTATGGTTTTAATTTGTTTATTGTGTTGTAAACTGCCCAGAGTCCCCCTCTGGGGGAGATGGGCAGTGACAGAAATTTGAAATATAGATAAATAAATAAATACCACACCAGTGCCCTGGGACCCCCAGGCCTGATGGCATAACCAGGTTTTGAGGGACTTCCTGAAAATCAAGAGGGATGGAGCCAGTCTCACTTTGGAGGGGAGGATGTCCCATAAAGTGGGTGCTATGACAGAGAAGGCTCACCTTCTGGGACCTGCCGAGTGTAGCTCCCTAGCAGATGGGACCCATTGCATGTCCTTTCTTTGGATCTGGTGGGATGAGCAGATGTAATTGGGGAGAGGCAGTCCTTCAAATAACCTGGCCCCATGCCATGTAGGGCTTTAAAGGTCAAAACCAGCACCCAGCTTTGGAAACAGACTGGTAACCAATGTAGCTTGCAGAGCAGAGGTGTAATGTGCGTTGTTTGAGAATCCCACATAACTGCCCGCACTGCTGTGTTTTGTACCAGCTGCAGTTTCCAGATACTCTTCAAGGGCAGACATCATCACACCAAAGGGATTCTGTGCAATATGCCTAGACCTGTCCTAACAGCCAGGAAACACGCTGAGACAAGGAACTGGTCTCTAATGTTTATTGCTAGTACATAGCAGGAATCCTAACAAACTGAAGAAGCGTGGGAAAACCCAGACATTTAAACCCCAAAGGTTAAGGCGGTCCTGATCTGTGTCTCTTTGAATGGCTGACCAATTCCTCAGTGCTACGCATGCGCTTGACAGTCTGGATGGGAGCCCCCTGCTCGCCATCCTTACTCATGACAAGACCACTTCTCTTCAATGGTATTTACAGAGTGATATAAAACAATGTTCCCTTCAAAGATCAACTTTGTATATATTCTTACATTGAATTTGAGAGTTACTCATATGCTTCTGGATTGTCCAATCTATCATCCCTGGGAAGCAGAACTGATAATCCTAAGTGCAAAATATTTGAGTGGGCACCAGTAGAGAATCGTGCACTTTTTTGCTAAGTGATCAGTTTTTGTATTGTTGTAAGAAGTCACTTTGGTGTAGTGGTTAAGGCATCAGGCTAGAAACTGGGAGGCCATGAGTTCTAGTTCTGCCTTAGGCATGAAGCCAGCTGGGTGACCTTGGGCCAGTCGCTGTCTCTCACTGGCAGAAAGAACGCAATGGCAAACCACTTCTGAAAGCTTGCCAAGAAAACCACAGAGACCTGCCCAGGCAGTCTCCAGGAGTCAATGCTGATTCAACGGCACCAAAAAGGTGGGTGGGGGGGAATGGACATAGTTGGATTTTTTTTCTTTTTAGCGGGTGCAGTGGAATTCTGAGAGTTGAAGTCCATACATCTTAAAGTTGCCAAGGTTGAGAAACACTGACCTAGAGGTGGGAATGGAAGGAACGCTTATCACGTCTGCAGACGACACCAAGCTAGGGGGATTGGCAAAATAAAATCACAATTAAAATGATCTCAACATGCTTGAACATTGGGCCAAATACAGCAGGATGGTGTTCAGTGTTGATATATGTAAATTTTGCAACTTGATGAGAAAAGTCAAATTGATAGATACAGGTTTGGGGAGAACTGGCTTGTTCACTGTGTGTATGAGGTAGGCTACCAAAGGACCACTAGTTGAACGTGAGCAAGCAATGGGATGCAGCAGCTATAAAGGCCAATTCAATCTTGGGCAGCATTAATAGAAGCATTGCTAGATCACAGGAGGTAATTGTTGCATAGTACTTTGCATTGGTTAGACTGAAGTTGGAGTACTGTTTCCAGTTCTGGGTGCTGTAATTTAAAGGGTACATTAGCTTTGGAGGAAAGTTACCAGAATGAAAAGAAGTATGAGTCTAAGCACAATGAGACATGATTAAAGGAGCTGGGTACTGTACAGTTTAGCTTGCAAAGGAGGTGATTATGGTGGCAATATAAGAGCAGTCAATAAATATCTAAAAAACTCTCAAATGCAGGAAAGAGTGAATCTTTATTCTGCTGAAACTGACAATAAGACAAGGACCACTGAATTGAAATTAAGCAGTGGAACAGTCAGCCTAGAACGGTGGTGCATTCCCTTCTCCAACTGGAATTGTCAAATGGGGTTAAATGGCCATATATCTGGGAGGATTGAGTGGATTCCTGCATTAAGCAGGAGGTTGGAACAGAAGTTCTATAAAGAGCCAATTCCTGCATACTATGATTGTATGATAATTGACATACATTGCTCATTCATGTTCAGCTCTATTGCCTACAAAGAGCAAACAGGATTGTAAGCCATTTGATGAGGGAATCTCTATAATAACATTCCAGAGAGAGTGGTGTTAATTTATGGAAGGAAAATTACTAGATACATTCAGGAGCAGATAACATTCCATCTTTAACGAGCTAAGGTTTTAGACCTGCATCTCTTCCTCTCAGATCAAACATCTCTTGAGAAAAAACAACAAAAGGAAACTGTAAACTTTTATATTGCGATTCTGACATGATCTTGTATCATCGGGCTGGAACAGATGTGGAATGCAAAGTGAACAATTTGCCTAGGACATAAAATATCCCAAAGGATGCTTTCTTGGTTCTTTTACTTTCTTTCTCAAGAAAATCAGTTTGAAAAAAAAAAAAAAAAACACCCTGACATTTTCTACAAAATCAGAAAAAAAGAGTTTAACCCATCAATAGAAGAATGGACAATTAAGATAATGGACTTGGCCCAGATGGCAAAACTAATGGATCTGTTAAATGATAAATATATGGATGATTTTAAGAATGAATGGTGACCTTTTCTCAATTATATAAGGACAACACAAAACATAACACTATGTATATAGGATTTAGTAACTAAACACTTAATCAAATAGAAATAGAGGTGACATAGATTGAAAATAGAGAAGAAGTTAAGATAACATAACTATAGAAGTAAAATCACAGTTTAGATAGTCGGAAACCATTTTTTAATAAGCTTTGTTGTTTTTTTCTCTTTTTGTCCTTTTTTTTTCTTTTCTCTTTGTTCATTGTTATATGTATTTGTATGTATTATGTTGACTGTCCTGTTTATGGGTTATGTTGTTTATGTTATTCTGTTTTCTAATAAAGTTTTTAAAAAAAGAAAAAAAAAGAAAAAAAAGAAAAACATTAGACTTCTGCTTTATGAAATTCAAATATCTGAAATATTTCAATCAGGCCTGCATATTTTGTGATCCACAAAGCAGAAAACATCTATAATCAGACCACTGATGAACCAGAGTTTGCTGTTTGTCTGGTCTTGCAAACAAACAAACAAACGAGGGTGGCTTTTCATTTGTCAAGTTGGGCCAGCTAACTTTAACCACGCAGATATCCATATCTTCATTAGATCAAACTTATTATTAAAAGGGATGCAGTTCTTAGCAAGGACCTGACATGCAAACTGCCATTGATAGTTGGTTTTGAAAGGGCAATCTCTTCTACTCTTCTTACACTGTTCACAAGGAATACCTGTGCTCTCTTTCTTCCCAAACAGGTAATGTATCTGCCATTTACCATCCTCTCTGGAATATTGCAAGGAAAGGTCCATGCTTTAGCCAGGAGAAATATTGTTATTCCTCTATATCAGGGTTCCTCAACCTTGGCAACTCTAAGCTGGGTGGACTTCAACTCCCAGAATTCCCCAGCCAGCTTTGGGGAATTCTGGGAGTTGAAGTCCACCCAGCTTAGAGTTGCCAAGGTTGAGGAACCCTGCTCTATATGGCATTTTTTTTAAAAAAAATGAGCAAGGATCAAAACTGATACAAATCCCCCTTGTAATCATGTTGAATAATTTGGTGGTTTGCTTCCCTATTAGTCTTGTCAATAGAAAAAGTAGTACAACAGATGCAATTTCATGACTCAAAATGGTACATGTTTTCCAAGGTAAGAGACAGCACTCTAGCTTTCTATTGATATCTCTGGTATGTGAATTTAAAATCTCTGATATTCAGAAGGATTCAAAGGGACATGGCAGGGGACACAGTGGGCAGCACTGAGTATCCTACAAACTTTTTGGGTTTTTTAGCATGTAAACTACAGGAAGGGTTCCTCCTCACCTGTAAGCATCCTCAGAGAAAGGAATATATTAATAATCAATTGTGGTCAGGTCATTCTGAACAAACAAAATAATTGCTCTGTAGATGAGCTAACATCACTAACAATCCACCGGTCCTGCTATGGTGGAATTGCAAAGCTTATGGAGAGGACAAATAGTCCATAGCTTTGGACAAGTAATAAGCAGACTTCTCATTTGCAAATGAATTTTCAGATTTTAAACCCATGCATCGTCCTGGTATATGCAAATGGATCAACTGGGCATTGGCGAAAAATGAATAGGGCTGTATTTGGCTCAGACAGACCACTCAGTGCTACAAATTGCTAATCCGGGGCATCGAGTAGTGCCCCTAATGGCCTGGGGTATGGTAGTGAAGTAGAAATCACTCTGCATCAAATCACCATGAATATTATTATTACACAAATAAAGAATCCTGTGGAATTCAAGATAGTCATCTTAAATGACTATCAATTAAAAGGGATACATGAAACACAAATGTAAAAAATACTATTATCCCAATTTCTTGTGGTATGAAAGACTGGGAGTTGTAGATCTGCTAGTTTAGGGCAGAGGTAGGCAATTTGGCTGATGCTGACTGCAGTCAGGAAATCAGAAGACGTTTAATCCTTGGGAGAAGAGCAATGACAAATCTCGATAAAATAGTTAAGAGCAGAGACCTCACACTGACAACAAAGGTCCGCATAGTTAAAGCAATGGTGTTCCCCCTAGTAACATATGGCTGCGAGAGCTGGACCATAAGGAAGGCTGAGAGAAGGAAGATCGATGCTTTGGAACTGTGGTGTTGGAGGAAAATGCTGAGAGTGCCTTGGACTGCAAGAAGATCAAACCAGTCCATCCTCCAGGAAATAAAGCCAGACTGCTCACTTGAGGGAATGATATTAAAGGCAAAACTGAAGTACTTTGGCCACATAATGAGAAGACAGGACACCCTGGAGAAGATGCTGATGCTAGGGAAAGTGGAAAGCAAAAGGAAGAGGGGCCGACCAAGGGCAAGGTGGATGGATGGTATTCTAGAGGTGACGGACTCGTCCCTGGGGGAGCTGGGGGTGTTGATGACCGACAGGAAGCTCTGGCGTGGGCTGGTCCATGAAGTCACGAAGAGTTGGAAGTGACTGAATGAATAAACAAGATGTTTACATTTTTACAAAACTTCTCTCGGTACTTCATAGGTAAAGGTGAAACAACTAGGCCTGAGGAAGTAACCTGCTTTTGGCCCAATTCAAAGGGAGAGAAATTAATGTGTGGATGTATCTATGTGTGGTCATGTGTGGCTGTGTGGGTGTGTACAGAGCCAGCTTAAGGGTATACAAAGCCTGTAGGCCACACTGATTGATGGCACCACCTCCCACCAACACGAAGACTTGCATTTTAGAATCATTTGGAAGGAAGGCATCGCCTAAGCTTTGGCACACTGGGCCAGTGCCTACTCAATCTCAGGCTAAAGCCAGCCCCTGTCAGGCTCTGCCTACTACTAAATAAAACACAGACGCTAATCCAGAGAAAATCAGGTTCTGGTTTATTTGCGTATAGTGCATACCTAGGGAAAAGCTGAGAGTGGAGGGAGCGCACCGGTACGGGGTTTAAATAGCCCGCGCCGGTCAGCACTCCTCCTTCATTGGGTTATGCAATCCCCGAACCCCGAATGTCCCATTGCTGGTGGGTGAGTGGTCGCGGGGCTTCTGCTGGTGCCCCGGGCCTCTGCTTAATCTTCCTTCTCCGGCTGGTGATGGCTTTGTGCCGGGCGATGATCTTCTGCGATTCTTCTGACAGTTCCGTGCGTGCTTTGGTTCGGGCGTTGTCAGTGTCAACCTTTGTTACAAGGTATCGCTTGATCGGTTTCTTCGGCTGAAGTCGTTATCTTGTTGCCGGAGTCTGATGCCTTTCTTTTGTTAGTCATTTATATGTCCCTTGCCCCATTTCCCTGTATTGTTGTGAGTGTCGTTGTGCTGACGCAATCAGTGCAACGGTGCTCATGACAGCCCCCTTGTTGTGTTGTGCATGTGTATTCTCAGTCTGAATCAATCCACTCGAGGAGTAAGGCCTCTCCATCAAAGGTTATAGACTGTCCGGTGTAAGTTGGTAGATCAACATCACTTTTTTGCAGCTAAAATTATGAGAACTTTATGTTTCAGTGGTTTATTGGAGAAAAAGAATAACAGCACTATCAGTGGATTTTCAGGGGGTTTTGCTTGATAATACTATTTCCTCAAATATCTCATCTCTAAATGATGGCACCCTGGTGCTCTTTTACCATCTCTCTCTCTCTCTCTCTCTAATCTCATCATCTCCTGCTAAAGCATCATCTCCTGCTTCCATTTCTTTTTCTTTCTCAGTTTAACAATGAGCTTATTATTCATACTTTAGGCCTCTTAAACTTTTAACCTTCTCATTGGGGTCACTTGTACCTTTGCTTTCAGTAATTTGTTTTCAGGAACTCTCACTCCCTTTTCTACTTGTTTATTTTTTGGGATTTTATGCTATGACGTTCTCCCTGAGTTTATTAAAAGCTATTTTCCTACAGGTACACTATTGACTTCTCTCAGCATTTCCTCATTTAATTACTTTAAATCACAACAAAATGTGGTCATTTTCCTCCAAGGTACCTGACACCTTCAGTCCACCAACCAATTCTTCTCATTCGTTAGGATTAGGTTCAAGATAGTTGATCCTTTCCTTGTTTCTATTGTCAGTGAGAGAGTTCAGAAATTTATCGGACCTCCCACTCTGGGAGTTTGAGATGGCTTGCCAAGAGCATTGGGTATAAATAAATTTAAAACTATCTGAGTTTTCCAGCAAATATTAGGGTAGTTCAAATCTCCACTACCAATATAGTCCGTGCTCTAGGGATTTTGGTAAATTGATTAAAAAACACCACCTCCATCCTTTGCCTGAGTATGTGGCTTGCGGTAGTTTCTATAAATAGTATCACCTATGTTTCTTACCCTTTTTAATCTTAGCCATATGCTTTCCTTATTCAGAGTTATGCATTTCTTCTCAGGCATATACAGCAATTTCTTTACATACACAGCCAGTCTGCCACCCTTTGGACTGGGTCTATTTTTTTGGAGGAATAATATCCTCAAGTTTGTCAAACACTTGGGGCTGGCAAACTGAAGAAATGAGAACCACTTGGATTTCTGGAATGATCTTTATTGCTAGTTGGGTAATATAATCTTGAAAGAGTGCCAAAGCAATTCTCCAGATCAATTTATGCCTGGTGTAATTAAGGCAGAATTACAATTAATCTCTTTGTCATGCTTCCCCCCTCCCCTGGATAAAGGAATCTTTTCTGTATTGGTCCTTCTCCCTCCTCCATGTTCCCAGGGTCTGTTAGACATTCCATCATGGAGTTCTACATTCCAGTCATGATTACTACCAAGTTTTTATGAAATGACCTATCAGGCCATTTTTACTTTTCTGTGTTAGGAGTTCTAACTTCTCCTGTTTGTTATTCATATTCTCTGTGCATTGCTGAACAGACACTGGAGACTGAGAATGTCACTGTTTGCTGATATCCTTATTGCCACATGTGGAGGATTTCTGAGTACCCTTTTTTGGCTTATATCTCTTCCGTTATTGAATGCAGCCATGTTCCTTATTGCCAGGGCTTTTAATCTGAATTAGTGCCTTGTCTTCCTCCCTCCTCCAGTTTAATGTAAGGCCCTCTTGATAATGTTTGCAAGGCTCTTGCCAAACATATTTTCCCCTGCCCTTATGAAATGCAGTGCAACTTTCCTCTCTTATACTGGTGTTGATGGCTGTGGTCTAGAAATCCACAAATTTACCAGCTGTCTATGGAGTCTGAATGATGCAGGACTTCAAAGTACCCAAAGCATCCAGAGAAGTGGACTTCAAAATCATGCTGATCATATAACAAATCCCAGGGCTGGCAGGGGGAACTGAGACATTTGTCTTATTATTTACATGTTCTGTACATCTTTCCTATCCTGTTATGCAAATGACCTACAATCCACAATCTAAAAGGGAATAAGGATTATCCACAATCCTTCCTTCAGGTTCCTTCCCCTCAGCTCCATTTTTTTCCTTACACCACCCTCTTTGCCACCACTATAGCAAGCCAAGACCTTCTCCTTTTTTTTCTCCTGCTTCAGCTTCTCCATCCACTGTGACAGAAAGAATCCAGGTGTCTTGAGCCATCACAGAGGGAGAATCCAACCAAAGTAAAAACACTGTGCAGCTTTTTAATGCGGGTGACATGTGAGGTGGAAGAACAGAAAATCCAAAGGGACAAAGAAGTTGTTCTTCATGGATGTGACTCAACTAATTAAAGAGAAATTGCCTCCCACAGAAAGAAGTGGGTTTGACTCTGCTCCTCAACTGTGCATAGAGTTCATTGGTAGAGGCTGTATTCTTTTTATTTATGTTTTTGATCATGGAGGAGTAATAAGGGATTACACAGCTGTGGCATATCCAATATCAGAAAAAAACCCCTCTCTTTCTTTTTCTCTCCTGTCCTATTCAAGCCTTGCCTGCTTGCACAATTCACTGCAGTTTTAAAAAGTGTTTTTAATCTCGTGGACAATCAGACAGCTGTATTTTCTTTCTCACTCAGTCAGTACAGTTGGCTACATTCATAGGCTGCAGTTTTCTTTGGTATGATGATGAAAGCAATAACAGCAGATTTCCAGAACCCAATTGTCTCATTTGTTACTAAATTACATGTGTCCTAAAAGAATAGATTGGAGAAGGATATGATATCACACACACACATACAGACATATCCTTATGGATTGGACTAAAAATCCATCCAGGCAAATTCCTTCTTCTCCAAATAGCCAATCAAATACATCTGAAGGTTGGACAGAGAAGAGATCTACTGAAGAAATTCTGGTCCTGAACATGGAGGTTCTAAGAAGTAAGCCATTAAGCTTAATATCTTTTCCCCATGATTTTGCCTCAACCCTTTTTAAAGGCCATCTCAAGTGATGGCGACCTGAACTGTCTTGCAGCAGTAAATGCCCCATTCTGTTGTCAAGTACTGCTATCCCTTTATTTTCCAGAATCAGCTATGGAACTATTTTCCTCAGTGACTTTATGGAGGCTAGATCTTCAATATGCCTGCAAACAATTGTCTTCTACTACCTTGGCAACCTACCTGCCTCACTGTATTTATTAACATTCCAACCAAACATGATTGTCCCAATTTTGCACTCCAGTTTGGGCATCTGAGACTATTTACAAACTGACCCAGAAAATAGGGCCATCCAGAACTACAAAGGAAGAGTGCAGGTGTGGCCATTTGTCACAGTTCCTATCGCTTTTGCCTAGGAATACACGCTTAAAAGTTTCAATGTGATAATCTTCTGGATTTCCTAGTTTTTTCCTCAATGTAACATGATGGAGTTGGTATGTGAACCATTTCTTTGCAAAAACATCTGTTCATCTTTGCCAAACAATTCAACTTGATGAGAGAGAGAGTGAAAGAGAGAGAGAGAGACTGACTGACTGACTCTAATGAAAAACATGCATAGGAACAACAGAAAGAAATAGAGAAGGACTGAGATTGTTTTTTTTCCAAAATGTGTTTGGTGCAATTATATAGTGCTTTAACATACCGTATACATCAAAATGTATGATTTATATTATTTGCTCAGTTTCTGACTAATACAATTTTTGCTCCTAAGTTTTGGGCTTCCTAGCCAACTTCATCCCTCTCAAGTTCTGCTGCTTCACTGTGGTGGATAAAGTTCCTGAGAAAGATAAGCAAATGTATGCCAAGAGTATATAATGCCAGCAAGGTCACCCAAGGCATGAATGCTCCAGCTGCCCACTAAAGCCAGCAGGCCCCTGCATCAGGCAGCAGTAATATAGCAGCAATATGGAGTCAGATGGTAACTTCTGACAAAGGCAAAGGCAGTGGTAAACCACCCCTGTACTTTACCAAGAAAACCACATGGATAGAAAGTATAAAGTGATGGACAATGATGGGGTGATGGGTGTCTCAGGTTGGATGGCACTCAACATGCTGTTGAGGAAATGCTGAGGATTTTTCAAAGCAGTAATGGCCTTTATGACATGACTAAGTTAAAGCCCTTGGGATATCTAGTGGCTGACGTTGCCATGCAGGAAAAGAAAATCCAAAGCTCCAAAGTTACAGAATTACAGTGGGAATATGGAATGTAAGAAACAGGAACATGGGAAAGCTCAATACAGTGAAAGCTGAAATGCATCAACTACATATTGACATTTTTAGGCATCAGAAATGGACACTTTCAGGACAGGAAAAGCAAAGAAGGAACAGCGTTGGTTTCAGAGTCAGGAAGGATATAGCAAGCACAGTACATGGATATGATGCAGTCAGTGACTTAATCATATCAATTTGACTTTATGGACAACCTTTTAATATGACAACTATTGAAGTTTGTTTATCAGAAGACAGGCATTGATGCAGAACAACAGGGAGATGGTGAGTTTCATGGCCATGTTCAATCTGAAATAGAAGCAAGAGGATGACTTATCAATTTCTGCAGTCCAGTGCTTTCTTCATTGCCTACACAATCTTCCAACAATAAAATTACACCTATATGCATGGACATGGCTAGATGAAGTTCACAGAAATCAAATTAACTGTATTATTGGTACAAGAAGGTAAAAGAGATCAGTTATAACAGCAAATATGTGGCCAGAGGCTGACTGTGGAACAGATCACAAATTGCTTATGTGCAAATTTCAGCTCAAGCTAAATTAGAAGAACAAAGTCAACCAGTTTCCATGATATTGTCTTGAACATGTGCCCACCATTTAAAGGAGAATATCAGGAATCACTTTGAAGTTCTGAATCTCATTGATAGGGAACTAGAGGAACTGATGGATATGAAAAGAGACTGCCAAAGTTCAAGAAGTTGAAGAAAACAAATTGGCTGTCAGAACAAACAGTGGAAACTGTCCAGAACAGAAGAGAAGCCAACCCCCCCAAAAGACAAGGATCTCAGAAACGAACTTAACGAAGAGTTTCAGAGAGCTGTTGGAAGAGACAAGAAGCTATATTACAAAGACATTTCTGCAGATATTGAAGATGGAAACTGACATGGGAAAACAAGGAAAGTTTTCCAAAAGAACTTTGAACTCAGAAGGAAGTTCCAATCTTGAACTGGTATGTTAAAAGATGCCAATAAACAGAGAGTAACTGATACAAAGAAGATCAGAGATGGAAGGAGTACACTGAAATTCTTTACAGTAGAGATATCAACTGCCAAGATACTTTAAAAGATATTCCCTACTTACAAGAACCTCCAGTACTAGAAGGTGAAGTTGGATCAGCCCTCCAGTTATTGTCAAGTTGGAAGGCTGCAGGAATTGATGGAATATCTGCAGAAATACAACAAGCAACAGAAGAAAAATCAGAAAAGGTTCTAACCAAACTATGCCAGCAAATCTGAGAATGACACAGGGGCTAACAGATTGAAAAAGATCAGTCTACAATGCCAAAGAAAGGAGACTTGGTGCATGCAAACTATCACGCAATATCCTTAATTTCACATACTTGCAAAATAATGCTTAGAATCATCCAACACAGTCTAGAGCCCTATATGGAAAAGGAGATGGCAGACTGTCAGATTGGTTTTTGTAAAAGCTGAGGAACAGGAAACATTATTGCTATGCATGGTTTATAATTGAGAAAGCCTAAAAATACCAGAAAGAAGTCAATGTAGCTTAACTGATTGTAGAAAGGCCTTCAATGTGTCAACCATGTGAAGCTGTGAAATGTGCTTAGGAAAAAGGGAATCCCAGAATATCTCACTATCATCATGCAAAACCTATATATAAATTAGGAAGCCACAGTCCAGATGGAATGTAGCATTTCAGACTGGCTCCAGATTGGCAAAGAAGTGACACAGGGCTGCATACTCTCTCATTATTTATTCAACCTTTATGCTGGATATGTATTGAGGGAAGATGGATTGGAAGAAGAAGAGCTTGGTTTTAAAATGGAAGGGAGAAACATCAATAACTAGTGCTATGCTGATGACATTCCTCTGATAGGTGAAAACACATGGCCTGGAAGCTCTAGTAATGAAAATCAAGGAGCACAGCAAACAACTGGGACTACACTTAAAGACCAAACTAATGACAACAAGTATACCAACCAGCCTTAAAATTGATAGTGAAGATATTGGAGTGGTGTATAGCTTCTGCCTTTTAGAATTAACTATTAATAGTAAAGGAACAGTAGTCAAGAAATATGCTGCAGACTAGCATTTGGTAGAATAGCAATGAAGGCCTTGGAAAAGATATTTAGATGCCATGATGTGTCCATACTTACAAAGATCAGAAATGTACAGACAATGGTTTTCCCTGTGACACATTATGGAAGTGAAGGTTGGACTTTGAAGAAACAGGATAGGAATAGTATGTTTCTGAACTTTGGTGTTGAAGAAGACTCCTGAAAATACCATGGACAGCCAAGAGAACAACAACAACAACAAAAAGGATTATAGAACATATCAACCCGGTCCTCACTCGAACACAAATGACCAGGCTCAAATTATTATATTATAGACACATTATGCAAAGACCTAGCATTATAGACTTCTTGATGCCTGGGGGAATAGGAGGTCTTTGCAGCCTTCTGAAAGGTCAATAGAGAAGGGGCTGTCCATATTTCAGGGGGCAGGCTGTTCCACAGAACAGGCACCATAACAGAGAAGGCATGCTTCCAGGGTCCTGCTAGATGACATTTTATTTATGGTACCCAGAGCATTACCACTCTGCCAGATCTGGTGGGTTGGGAAGAAACCTTTGGAGAGAGGCAGTCCTTTAAACTGATATGCTAATATGCTCTTATTACAGCCTTTGAGGTCGGGCTCAGTGACACTATCTGCATAGCCAGAGGTTCACCTTCAGGATCTGTCTTTCTCTTCTGGTTGTTTAACCATCACCTCTTTTCTTGACAGTTACCACTTATTAGTCTCTACTCTCTTTTTCAGTAGATGTTTAGCCATTTTGCCTTAGATCATCTACATCATCCAGAAATCAGGAATGTGTTCATACAGTGCAGTGGTGAAGAAAGTTTTATATGCACAAAACTTTTGTGGCCACTTTAGGACATCTATGTAATGGTCTAGGAGTTCAGTCAAGGGAATGAGTAAGAAGTCCCTGAAATGCAGTAAGGATGGTTCATCATATTTTAAAATAAATGAAATAATATACTGTAATTGCCTTTTAATACTCTAAATATCCAGAGTTTGAAATTATCAAACTGCAGTGTTGGAAAATCCATCCTCAAAAGAGCTTGGCATGAACTTCAAAGTCTAAATGAGGCTTCAGATGGGCTGACTTTTCTAGCAATAATGCTGCATCAAAAACATAGTTGGCATACCATGTTAAAATACCAGAATAGGTAGGATGATCTGGAAGACAAGCGGTATCTGTGATGTTTCAATATTGTTTATCTAGGCCTTTAAAGAATGGAAGGAATTTTATCAGCATCTTAGTAGATCTTTAACACAAAACTGAGATACCTAGAGGGTGTGCTCTTCTGAGCTACAGGCATTTACATTTAAGCTATGGTTTTTACCTGTTGGTTATTGACCTCAGTTGTGGCCCTTCTGAACAAAATGTTTGTTGACTTTGCAAGAAAAAGCCTGCCTATGTAAGAATTTAAATAATTTCGGTTGCTTCACATTGATTCTCAAGGCCATTAGAAATTACAAAATAATTAAGGGATTTTAGCTCAGATCTTATCTTAAGGACATGAACATTCTTGTTTTATTTTCATTATTCAAACACTGAGACAATGCTAATAAATAAACAGTAATGACCTCAATCTCTCTTTCTCCCTTATTCTCACAGACATAGATTGGCTCAACTGAGATGTCATATTTCTCAACTGAGATGTCACATTTCTGTCCCAGTGTCCTTCCCTCGTGATCATTTTCTTACAAGAAACAATGATTTATTAAACTAAAATTAAACTGTAATTTATTATATCATCCAAACTGGAAACCTGTGGGAATGCTCCATATAAGCTAAAATTGGAAATCAAACTCAAATTGTGGGTATTTCAAATGTCATTATTGGAGGCAAGAAAAGGTTCTGGACCTGGGAAGAAGACTTTCAGAAAGATTTAAAGTCACTCTTAGATAAATTAAACTTTGCATTTTAGCATGCTAGGTTATATTGAAGATGCAGTGCGTGTTATGACTAAATGTAATGGGTTTTGTTCAAAGGCAATAGCTATAATATATATTAAATTATAAAACAGAACATTAGCAAAGTTATCAACACACAATCACATTGTACTTTTAAGCCAAGGGATTTATGTCTTTGGCATACATTCATAAAATGTGTTTATTTAATTGTTCTTAAATCTCAAAAAGTATTTGATAAAACTTGAACTTCAGGATATTAACCAATATATAGAGTCATGGCCCGGGCAATCTTTCTCATGTTCTCAAAGCATTTCAATATTGGAGGCACCAGTGGATAATAGTACCTTGCAAGCAACAATTTTGCAAAGGGGACCAAAAGGCAGAGAACTGTTTATATTTCTTCTTCCTTTCCTACACATTAAAAAAGCTTATTTCTTTTTTACTCCATGCAGTCAGAGGGATTGAGTTTAGATCATCTGAATACTTGAGGAAAATTTTCACTGAGTTAGGGTTGTGAGGGGAGGCAAGAGGGGTTTCAATTCCCAGTTTCCCACTCATGGCACATCAGCAGACCTCTTATCTATCTATCTATCTATCTATCTATCTATCTATCTATCTATCTATCTATCTATCTATCTATCTATCAAATTTATCACTGCTCATCTCCCAAAAGGGACTATGGGCAGTTTACAATAAAACATAATAAGAAAAATATAAAACTATAATACACTATAATACACAATAAAATAAATATGATAAAAACCCCGATGGCTGGAAGTTCTCATCTGATTTGCAGGCAGAGCTGGGTCCTTCTAAGAAACTAACCATCCCCAGGAATGGCTACTCTCTCTCTTGTCCCAGGCATAATTACAGAACCAGGTCTTTTACCCCCTCTCCTGAGGAATAAGCTGCAGCAATAGGAAGAAGGGGTTGTAGATTGTGATGTAATGATAGGGAATGGGGTATCAGTCTTGGATTTCTCCCTCTCAGATCAAAAATCTCTCCAACCTCAGAAGGATCAATTGATCTATCCTATGACCATGGAATGCTGTTCTGCTGCCATAGGAGTATGGCCAATTTGCGCTAATTAAACACAAATATACAATATGAATTTTTAAAAAGGTTGGAACTGGAGTTCTTTGAAAGAGTTTTTGCATTATATTTAAT